>NC_030682.2:99663803-99958803 GCF_000004195.4 Xenopus tropicalis | reverse complement strand
CACAGATTACAATTTTCCTTTTATGATTTTATTTTTTTTATTACTTTTTCTATTTACCAGCCAGAGAAAAAAACTAGTATAATTCTTCTTTTTATCCCATGCGCGAAGCCACCTGTAAATAATCTTGTAGCTAAAGAACACACATCAAATGATCTTTGCTTTTGCATCAAAAACTATAGAGATTACTGGAAACGATCAATTACTTTTTAACATTCACTAAGTTTGAAATGAAATGTAACAGAGCAGTTACCATCAAATCATAATGATAATTTTTGTTAGTTAAATGCTATTTGCGTCTATAAAACTTTGATTACATAGTATTTAGCTGCAGTTTTATGCGTTTTCCCATATGATTGCTTGCAAATTTTTATGTTGACTAAATTGTAAATTGTTTAAACTGTTTAAACAAATTACTTGGCAATTAAACCCCAGTGCTAAATTTTAGATGAATTACAACTTTGCTGTTTAAACACTCGTTATCGAGCTAAACAAACGCAGCAATCAGATATGCAAATTTGGAATAAAACTGCTGTCTTGTAAGATGCCATGAAATACAGCTCTGGTGTCCTTTAACCATTATATTTGCATAGGATGTTTTTATTTAATATTTGATACTAGGTCAAATATATTCTCAGTATTATAAAACTATAGCTGTATTTCAGTTGGCCTTATACCTTTTCAATGTAGGGCACTTTTAATGGACTTTATTTTCTCTGAGGATATTTTAAGGCCAATGTTTATTTTTAAGTTGCTACTGGATATTTTTGCTATTTTAAGGCCTTTTGACATGGGTGGCAAAACCCATCTGCCATTGTGCTTTGCCTTTGTTACCAAGATAAGTTGTATTGATTTTTTTTTAAACATGGTTGTATGTATATTGATAATTATGCAGATTTCTTTTTACATAGTTTTTTATAATATATATTTCAGCGTTTTTCATAAATGACTTTTAAAATGAAATGCAGTCTTATCTACACATTAATATGCATTACATTACATGTACATTAATTGGGACCCTTCTGCAGTAATTATAAAATCCCCGTATAGGATGTTTTTTGCTGTTGTCCCATACTATTTTTATTTTAGCTATGAGGTTTTTTTTTTTTTGGCTTTACTGATTTGTTTCAGCCAAAACCCTGTGACTCTATTGAAAGACTAACATTTTACTGTTTTTTACAGATGTATTGTATGGGTGTATTAGACTTAATAGGGACATTCCAACAATGTAAGTAAGTACATTCTAGACATTCTAGAATTTATATTGGCGATCTTTGCTAAACGCAGTGCTGCCATAAGATATAGGAGAATAAACTGTGCATGATGCAATGTATATAAAGGATAATAAAAAAAATTGAATAACCAGATACAAATCTGAATATGATCACTTTTACCCCATAGAGAGGTAAGTTGATACAGTTATTTGATGGTTATTGTTTTTTAAACACAAATTAAATCAACAAACTGCTGATTCAGACACACGTAACCCACATCTGAAACTTCTGATTATTCATAATTCATCTTTGAGAAATTTGCTTTTGGAAAATAAGCTCTCTGATTATGTGACATCCTCCGGAAGGTTAGAAGAGTTATTTCCTATATTACTTGGGAAAAAAATTCTTTTCACAATTGAAAATGTCAGCATCAATTTCAAGTTACACTAAGCATGAGCTTGCTTTCTGAATATTATCCACCTCCAGCTCCCCTACAACCACCCTGTTGAGGATCTGATTGTGACAGATTGATTAGATCATCAATCCTCACTCTTAACAGCACTTTTCCTGAACACCTGGGCTGCTGGGTCACATCTGGGTTTTTGCTACTGTTGGTTTAGTGGCCTAGCCTGGCATCAGCCTTGGTATGTGCATTACAAAATACAAAATATGGCTCTGTGTATGAAATGGAATGTAAATTAAATTGCAGAGACTAAGGAAGATTGATATTCTTTGGTGTGTTGGACAACCCTTACAAGATGTACTGCAATCCATTGTTTTTATGCAGCAAAGCTTTAGCAGGACAGCTGTTTATTGTAACTGAGAAATCTTTTGTCATACATTTTTGAGAATCTCTGAAATAATACTTGCAATTATCTGTATGCTACCTTTTGCAACCATATTCTAAATTTACAGGTCTGGGCTAACCCAGAAGGGCTTTGTTTGAACCACAGATAGCAACTAATAAAATGTTGCCTTGCCTATTACGCAGTTAAACTGTAAATCTGCACCTGGGAATACTTTATTGGCTGTATGTGATATTATCCAGGAAAATAATCTTTTGCTATATTCTTGACTTTGAACACAACAATAACTATAGATATAACACCATAATTTATTAAATTGTACAAAAGTTAAATTAGAATATTATTTTAACCATATGGTTTAAAAATCACACCATCCCTGCTTTTACAATGTGTTTCCCTTAACATAGTAAAATGTATTTAACAGTGAGTTTTATAGAAGACCCCATGATGTCTTCAAATCAATGATCATAGGTGTCATAGAAAGGTGTCAAGGAACTTCAGCTTGACTCTCAATAGGAAGTTCAGCAATGTTTCTGTATGAAGCAAGAACCCCCTCATTTCTAGCCAGTACCCTAGTACACATGTTCCCCTGCATCAAAGGAGCTTCCCTTTGCTGTACCTTTTCGGCAGAGCAGCTCAGTGAGGTTGGTGATTTTAATGTTTGCCCATGTCACATCCAATACTCCTGGTGATGATCATCTCGTAGGAGCATGCACTCTTGAAGTCAGGACAAAGAATAACTTCAGTCATGGACTGCCATTTATGTGTTTCGATAGAGGACTGGGAAACCTTTAGGAGGTCTGTTTTAAAATCACCAAATATTACTAAAAATGATGTTTATGTGTCATATAAAATCACAAAAATGTTTGCATTTATTGTTATTAATATTACACACACATCATGCAAGCTAATAAAAAAAAATTCCTATTTTTTTTTTTTTTTTCAAAAAAACTAAATCCTCTCTACTCCAAATGATAATATTAAATACAGTCTCAGTCCAGTGGGGATTATTCTCACCTTAATGACATGGTGTTTTTGACCTTTCTTGTCATGGTAAATTAGACCCCATTTAAAAACTGGGCATTTTGCACACTGTAAATTACTTTTTTTTTTAGAAAAACCTGTGTGCTAAAAAGGACAGTTTAAAAGCATTAGTTTTATGGGGTTTGAATGTATAATATTCTTACTGAATGTCCAGCAGAATGAAACATTCATAATATGATTAGTTCTAATTCTATTATCCAAAGAAAGCCTGTTACAGTATGCAAATAAGCGCATGCAAAAGACGCTAAACCTTTCATCCTTAGAATCACGTATGCTGTCCTTCACGCTGGGTATCTCTCCTGCGTATACAGCAAAATATAAACGCATGTTTTAGATGATCTATATATTTGATAGCAACTTGGCTAGATAAGCTTAACTGAAACATCCACTAGCTGCCAGGCGTATTTGAAAGAGTGTTTCATTTTAATGCCCATTTGGAAGGTGCTACAAAACAAACAAAAGTGAATAAACGATGTCATATAACAGACTTTAAATGACTTGTTGGCAGGGCTGGCTAAATAGAAGCAACTTCTCTGTAGCTCTCCAATATGACTCAGAAAACCACTCTTGGTTCGTGGTTTCTATTTACCATATATCCCTTTGTTTTATGAGGCTGTTAATGAATTGTGTCATGCCAATAGACACCTGTTTAACATCAATATCACTGCAAACACCTGTAGCTTTCAGGTGCTAGTGCGCAGATGAAATAGTTGTGCATTCCACTTGGTTGAACCAGGAGTGACTATAGAAAAAGCAACCTGTTCTTTTTTTTTTTTTTTTTATTGTAATGTGATCTAATTTATAGTATTACACGGCTCTGTAATTATAGATGTTTACAACATTCTGATTGCCTGAAAATTGGAAGACTACCATATTCTTTCTTCTATTAAATGCATACAGCCATAATGGGAAAAAACTGGCAGCTCTGCTTGTTTTGAGTTTATGCTGTTTTTAAGATTGAGCCAAATCCTGAATCATATTCTGAGACAAATTCTATTATTCCCCTTGCCTAAGAGATGTTGGTTTTTGAATGTGAAAGACTTGGGTTATTGGCTAAGAAAAATGATACATGTTTATACCGTTCATGCAGCAACCACAAATGCCATTAGCAACTTTTTAAGGAATTTTTCAGTGTAAAAATGAAACTAGGTAAATAGGCTTTGCAAAAAAAAAAAAAAAAAAAAGGTTGGAGTGAGAGGATCTCTAACATAATAGCCAGAACACTACTTCCTCCTTTGCAGCTCTCTAAGCTGTTAAAAGTCCGTAACCAATCAGTGACATGGGGGTCATATGGGACATAACCATTTGCTTTTGAATCTGATCTGTGTGCTTAAGATCAAAAGCAAACTAACTGAACTGTTTTGTCCCATGTGCCCCCCCTCATTCCTCAAGTTGCTGACTAACTGAGATGTTAGAGAGCTGACAGGAGGAAGAAGTGTTCTGGCTAACTCTATTAGAAACATTATTGATTTTGCACAGTTTATCTAAGTTTTATTTTTACATTGAACTGTACCTTTACAGCAAACTGAATACATGTTCTGTACCTTCTACTCTCTGAAAGAGACATTGCTTGAAATGTGCTATACTTACTACATTCCTATTGCTTGTGTTTGCTATCTGCAGTAGGTTATACTGAGCAGGGTGAAATGGGAAAGATTACCAAAAACCATAATATGGGGTTACTTAACTTAAGTGGTATAGGGTTCTTGTTCTTATGAAATAATACATGGGCCATAAATATTAATGATAAATAGATGACTGATGTCTTTTGGGAGCAGACAAAGACTGCAACAATGGCAGTTTTTTAGGTCTGCTCTTACATTAAATTAATCTTGTAATGTCCTGATTGGATTGGATTATCCAAACTACTGAATTGATGGTCCAGTCTCAACTTGGTGATGTGAGCTCATTACTGCTGCAGATATAGTGACTGCTTTTGTGACAGTAGGAACTGTTTAACTGGTTGTAAGAAGAGAATTGTGCGAGATTGATTTTTAGTATCTGAAAGTCCCCAAGACTGCATACTCTGGTTTGCCTTATATGTTAATATGAATATTGGCAGCTGGATGGCAGCAAGCCTGCCAATAACTAATCAACACACTTCCTGTGCAATGATGACTGTGTCTTTTTATCGACAGTAGGGGAGATGGAAGGATATGAAATGATAAACCAAATTGAAGTTCAAGACCAAAGCAGAAATGTTTTGGAAAAAACTAAACTTGGTTTATTTAACCTCTCTGGAAAAAAGATTCCTACATGGTGACAGTATCATGCCATCAAGCAGACCTCGATCTATAAGGGTCTTATTACTAAAGGAAATATGCACAGAGAGGTTACTCTTTAACATGCCTACCATTAACATCTTATGATCTAATGTAACACTGGTTTACAATGCAATATTCTGTCTTCAACAATAGTTTTTGTGAGCATGTACATCCTACACATGATACATATCCAAACATGAAGGATATTTTTGTATCACTGACAGCTTGGAGAGGCCTTGAGCTATAAATGCTGTCTTGCCGCATCAGCTGTGGGTATTTAAGTAAGCATTGTGACACAGAGGTGACATTGTAACGTGTCTGACATCCAAGTAATCACTTTCACTGTGTTGTTTTGCACAGATTATTGTCACATTTCAACACTCAACTTATTAAATGTGTTATTCCAGTACTCACAAGCTCAAAGTAATTATGTTGTTAACTTGATTTTTTTAACGTATGTGCTTAAGATAAGAAAGAAGAAGAAGAAGAAAAAAAAAAACTAAACCTGAAGAAGGTTACTGAGCAGCATACACATCTTGGTATTTAAATAATAAAGCATAACAGGTTTTTTTTTTTTGTTTTTTGTTTTTTTTTTTTAGAAATCTTTAAAATTAAAAGTAAGTGGCAAAATGTAAGACACATTGACATTAAGTGCATATTGGCATAGGTGCTATAAATGATAAAATAAGCTATTTCCTACTGCTGCTTCTTTCTTTGGACCAAGTTACTTACCTAACTCTGATGCTTTTCCATGGAGGATAATTAACTAAAATAGAAAACCTGGCTAATCTGTGAGCCAGTTGTGTATATCTATTGGTTCATCTACCAGCCAGCAAGTGAATAACCCATTGTAGTCCATTGGCCATAAAGCCTACTGTGCACATTGCTTCAAAAGTCAAGCCAGAAGTGCAGAGAATGTAAACAGTGATATAATGCTTTTAATTGCAAGGACATTTTCAAATAACTTTCAAATAAACTATTAAAAAAAAAATTAATATGCATTTTCGTTCATTGTCCACTGTTTTGGGTGCATAAATCATGGATGGGCATTTTAATATGCATGTACACATATGCCTATAAGATTCTCAAGCAAGCTGAGGGTATAAAAAGAAGTTGTCATAGTGTACCACACCATGTATGGTAAATGGTTCATGTAATCAGGTAGCCACTTACCATATGGACAAGTCAATGTAAAAGTTTTAAAATACTGCACAGAAAAAAATATTTATTTTTATAAAGTTATAATAAATAGTGCATGTGGAGATTTGTAGTTGCATCTAGCAGCAATGTTTCATGCCAGCCATAGCCCTTAATCGGCTCCTACAGGGGTGTTCTCTAATTGATATTTGATTAGAGCTCATTCAAATATTTGGAGTGGAGAGCCCTTAGCAGTCCTCCCATGCGATCCTATAAATGACCACATGACTAGACTAGTGGATCAACCTGGTCAAATGAGTGGATCTTGCTGTGTTCGGTGCATATTAGTAAGGTAGAAAACGTTAGTAAGAATAAGCATGTGGAAAGCACAAGTAAATAGTGGTGCCTATACACAATCTGCTTACTAATTGAATCAAGGTGCTAGAGTGGTAATAATGTTCATGAGAGAAGAACAGGGAAGGTACAACAAAGAAATGAGACCAAACAATGGAAAGATTAAAAAAACAGCTATTCATGATGTAGATAAATGTATCAAATTTGAAAACCTGAAGCTGAGGAAGTTAAGAACAGTCTTGCATGCAAAATATCTTGAATCATGTTTGATTTTTTTTTTAGTTCTTGTCAAACTATTTATTAATAAAAGGCTATTTTCATAGTGCTTAAACTAGTTTACTTTTGTTTTTATGATCAGACAACAAGATCTCTTGTAATGAAAGCAAACTTGTGTCCCTAGAGATAAAGATGTGTATATAAAAAGGACAAGAAGGAGATTACTGTATAAATAATGATGATTATCAGCAACGAATGCCTTCAGCACAGTCATATAAATCATGTGTTAAAGCAACAAAAACAGTACTGTATCATTGTTTACTCTGGCCATAAGTGGGCAACTAAGAGGATCCTTTGGGATGAGAACCCATAACAGTACACGTGGCCAGCTGTCTTTATTATGATTCTTCCCTTTTCATCATCTTTTAGATGACTGGTGTAAGCGAGAAGGTTGTAGCTTACAGATGAGGAGCTGGGTCTTGGTATGATATGAAACTTGCAAAATTAAGTGTGACAAATTGCAATGACAAATATGGGTATATTTGCAATGAAACATATTCCAGTCACATTGTCCGCTGTATAGATACTAAATGACTTGCATGTTGTTTTGTGACTTTCAACTGACCCTTTTTGGTATTAGATTTGGTAAAATTGACGTAAAAGGGGCATTTTTTAATTTATTGCAAAGAGACCTGAACAAGTTACTGTAGTTTATTCAACAAAAAGAAAATATCAAACAGCTCAGCAATTCATGTTCAATTAATTAAATGTTCCATGTCTTGCGTATGGTTTATTTTTAATGTATTTTTCCTGTTAGACACACACAGGGCATAAAAGAGCATTACACCTTTTTATATTTGCGTTTATTTTTGTATTTACAAATTATGAACGGGTTCTATTGTGTTGTTTGCCTTAGCTGTTGTAGCTGAATAAACTTTGGACATCTATGCATACCCATACGCAACATACAGGTATACAGTACAGATATATAGAAATACATACTAAACATAGTGAGAGACAGAAGTCTGCAGGCTGAATATAACTTTTTGGGTCATGTATTTGTCTGGGTAGCTGCACCTTATAAAGCTGGAGTTCCCATACCATTATGTTGTTACAAATTTCTCCTGGTTTGTCATTGACATGAGACATAAAGACTGTGACACATCCTATCCAGAGCCAATGTGAGGAGTTGCTATTCAACTCCACTCACAAGCCTTAAAGTGGACCTGTCACCCAGACATAAAAAGCTCTATTATAAAAGTCCTTTTCAAATGAAACAAGAAACGCAAATTAATTTTTATATTAACACATCCAAACCCATTATAAAGGCATTTAAAAATCCCAGCTGTCAATCATATATTGCCTGCCCCGCCTCTATGCCTTAGGCATAGAGGTGGCGCAGACAAGTACTTTAACTTTCAATTCAGCACTCACTTCCCCCCTCCCTCCTATCCATCTAATTGTGTAGCCAGTGCATGGGCCTGGGCATCTGGTCCCCCATTCTGGCACATACACAAGATTTTGGGGTGATACAAAGCTTGCCTTAGTAACAGTGTCCACAAAATGGCACCTGCCTATTTGATGTGATTGTGTAAGTCCAGGACTGAAGGAAACAAGATTTATATTACTTATATAGTGTAAGTGAAGTTTATTTTACTTAGCAAACACAATAGGAAAGAATTTCTAATTTTTTCTTAGGGTGACAGGTCCCCTTTAAGGTGGCCATACACGTTCAGATTTTAGTTTTCTTTAAACGATCGTTCGGATATTGGTCGTACGTTTAAATGCATCTGAAATTAACATTCAGACTGAAATTGTAGGATAAAGCCCTCAAAATACAAATCGATGGATGTTTTGAACATGAAATAGTTTGCAGACACCAATCGTTTGAAAGTGGCTTCCATTTTAGGTCCCCCAAGGATATCATAAGATACACAATACATGCACAGATTTTGTCATTACTCAACTGAAATTTTATAACTTAGCCGATCGACTAAACGCTATGATATGAAAATTATCGGGACAATAATTTGGAGCCCAAAACGTACAAAACTAGGTACGTGAATGCCCAGCTGAAATCTGGTTAGAAAGGACCTGTTTCTACAACTTTTTAAGAAGACATAGTTTTTTTATTTCATATTCTTCTAAAACTTAAGGGGTGGTAAAAATGTGATATATGTATGTATGTATATGTGATATAATGTATGATATATGTGAATATTTGTATTATTGACTCCATGGGCATAAATACAGAGGGAATAAACCCTGCAGGGGGCCCAGGAGTGCAGAGGGCCCAGTGAAGCCCTAATTAATTAGCAATTTCACTATATTGTAGCAAAAAACAAACTTTTTAATAATTTGGGGCCCTAAATTAAATTTGCTGTGGGGCCAGAAAACATCTACTTACACAGACTGACTCATTCTGACAATAAAGTTCCTTTATATTGCATATTTATTAGCTATATATTATAATCTATATTAGCAATAACCATGGATTGTATGTTTTGTAATGTCCATATTTTTACTTTTGGAATCTGAAAGCTATGGTGAACTTTGAGCAGACAGTGGGCCCTAAAATTCATTTTGAGACCTTAGGTTTAACAAGAAGAATTGTGACCTAAACTTCATATGCGGATCTGTGCCATTTTTAACAGCTTTTTCAGCAATCTATTATAATTGAGAACAATCAGAATATAGAAATATAGCCTGTCTTGCCGAGAGGTACTCTGGTTACAGCAAACAGTCTCCTGTTTTTATAATAATTTACTTGTTTGACCACCAGAAGTATGTATCTATCTATCTATCTATCTATCTATCATATATATACATATGTGTTATAAAGAGAAATACTGTATTTTCAATTTAAATACCTTTGCAAGGCTGTACAGAATGTGATTCTGTACATTTATCTGTTCTATGACAAAGACCAAATTGCATGAAAAAATAGGTTTCACTTACAACACAGATCCTGAGGAGGGATTTACATTTAATAAATGTTTACAAGTATTTTCATAAACCCTGCTTATGACTGTGTTGGCTTTATATGATGGATTGCATAAATGTTACTTTTGCTATAATGTACACTGCACAGTTGTCTTGGGGAGTTATTTATTTTTTCTAGTATTTATGGTCTGTGAGGCAGCTTAGTTATTAACATTAGTTATAGCTATTTCTGTAGATATTTATCTGAACCACAAGTTCTTGACATGTTTCTTTTTTGTAACAAGGAAAGAATATTTGCTGCAATAAAATGTTGTCAGATTCAGAAAAATATATGTATGCGCGAGCTATTACCTGGAAATTTTCTTGTAAAGATGCAGTTAAGATTTCAATATAAACCTTGTTTTAGATTCACAAACAAAATGTCACTGGGGAATGTGTGGAAGCAATATTCTTAAGCACCCAGTGCTATGATATAAGAGGAATGAAAGAAAAGCTCAATTGTAGAAAGGTAGTAAAATTTATATAATATTCAAATGATTAAACTGTATTCTAACTGCAAATTGAGATGTGATACTTGTATCAGTCTGTCCTATAAACATTTAATAATCTATGGACTTTCCTTTATGTATTGGCCCCATACTATATTTATTCCATTTAACTTATTTCCCGGTTTTAACACCCTTATTTTTTTTCATACATAATTCTTGCCCCAATCCATTATCTGATTTTAATGCCTCCCCCAACTCGGTGCCATAACAATCAAATGCTATACAGCTTGCTGTTGTATGTGGTTTTCTTTGTGTTGTCTTCTACAATTTGATAAAATGTTATAATGCTGCAGGTACAGGATCCCCTATCCAGAAAGCTCTAATTTACAGGAAAGCATATCCCATAGACTCCATTTTAAGCAAAAATTCAAATTTTAAAAATGATTTTCTTTTTATCCGTAATAAAAAAATAGTACCTTTTACTTGATATCCTAACTAAGCTGCATAAATCCATATTGGTGGCAAAACAATCCTATTTGGTTTATTTAATGTTTAAATTAAATAATAGTCATATTTTATCACAACATAACTATATAACTATGTAAAATGATTTTAGCAAGGGGTCATTTACAATGCATGTGCATGGTAAATGTTCAAAACAAAAAAAAAAAGCCACAATCAGCCATTGTTTTCGTACTTTGCACACTACATGGTGCATACCTCCCAACATCTGAAAAATGTAAAGAGGGACACAAGAAATGCTGTGTGTTTTGGCCATGCCCATTTCTGCAGCCTTACTATTAACGTCTTGACAACCAGTGTGGCAGGTATTGATAGATTTCAAAGAGGCTGTTCACTGATTAAATTTTTATGTGTGGGGTTTACATGTCCTTTAATACATAAAAACTCACCCATGTTCTATTCATTCCTCTGGGATTTTTAGAAGCATTTTTACCATAATGGTGAGTTCTAACTTTCACCGATTTATAAATACGCTTCTAAAAATCCCATAGGAATGAATGAAACGTGGGTGACTTTTTATGTAAGATCTAAACTCACATTTTGATAAATCTGCCCTTTATTGTTCCTCAGTTTACACAATCATGCCACCATTAATCATGATACCAGTTTAGGCTTTATCACATTCATTTGAGTACACTTTGTATAGGGGACTAGTCCAGTGTAGTGTTGTAACACTTATTTTATTTGGAATAAAGTTATAAAAGTGGTAGAATCAAAATTAGAACCACTGAAACCAAAATAAGATTTTTAAAGTCTCCTTATAGTGTAAATTGTTGGGTGTGAACAGATATAAATTTTGTGCAAAACTGCTTTACTCTTACAGAAAGACTTATGGGGTTATATATTTAAAGATTTAAAAGGTTTGCCCAGGAGCAGTAACCTATACTGACCAATCAGCAGATAGCATTTTCTGGTCACCTGTTTAAAAGCAAATATATTATTGGTTGCTATGGCTTACTGCTCCTGGGCAGACATAGTGCCTTTTATTACATATGGGGGTTAGTGGGGGCTGGGGTAAGTGTGACTTCATGCATTTTATTGGAAAATGTTGTTTTCCAAATTACCTGTTTCATACTTTGACTCATATGCCTTTAAAATGGATATGTAAAATTCAGTTCTTATACTGTATAACTGTGACCTTTTATATTAGATTCTATATTTTATTTACTTTTTTTAGTGCACTGTCACTTGAAAAACCTTCTCAAAGCTAATTTAGATTGTCATTGGATACTGTATAATCTATCCTATAAGCATAAATCCTCTTGAAAAATACTGGATATATGTGAAATGATATAGTCATTATTTCCTTCTCACTTTCCTTTTCTGTCTCACCTTTCCTCTGACTATAAATGAAAGCCTGACAATACCTGGAAAGTGCAAGGACAGTGCAGGGTCTATGCTGGGTGTGGGACTGTAGCAATTGGACCTTGTGACCAAGATTAATGAATCTCAGATGGATTTTAATTAGTGCAGCTGGAGTCATCAATTATGTGCAGAACACAAATATTGTTATATTTGGGAAATTCTTGATTTATTTTATTCCTCTGACCAACAGATTTAGATGAATGAGATCTCATCATATGTGTTCAGAGAAAACTGCTAGAGGCTACAGTTTATTATTTAGGACGCAATCAGCAAGAATAAAAGCCTCTACACAATAGAGCGTAAACTAGCCTCAATGTTAATTCTAAAAATTTGCTGGTGTATTTGGTCACATACAGAGTGCCCAAAACATAAGGACATCTCCTACAAAATACAGAACAATCTGTGAGGCAGGGAAAAAGAAACTGATATTGTCCAGCAGATGAGTCACATTGAATATGACACTCAACATGGTCTTTCTTACATGTCATTGCTTTTCTCTATGACCATGGGAAAGCATAGAGCAATAAATAAGGGCTCAGTGGTGAGAGGTTCCCTTGTGGCACTTTCTGGTGTTTCTTCGTAGAGGACAATGATTTGAGTTCAGAGGATTAGGCTGATGACAGATGAGGTATAGGGCGGATATTTTCCGGAAGCGGAAAAGCGCTTGCTGAAAAAAACGCCCTACGCCTCCTTACATGTAGGAGGCTTAGGGCAGTATTTTCAGCAAGCGTTTTTCCGCTTGCCAAAAATATCCACCCTACGCATTGTCTGCCATCAGCCTTAAAGGACATGTAAACCCCACACACAAAAATGTAATCAGTGAACAGCCTCTTTGAAATCTTTCAATACCTGCCACACTGGTTGTCCAGAGGTTAATAGTAAGGCTGCAGCATCCCTTTAATCACTTAGATTTGCTTCTCCTCCTGTAACCCACTCGGCCCCCTTCCTCAGGAAATTGCTTTGATTTCTGGCTTGTGGGCATGCTCAGTTGTTCTAAGCTCAGATTACTAAACACGCCCCCCAGTCTAGCAGCCAGTAAAGAGATGGCATTGCTGGTTCCTATAGAAACTCAGCTCTAGCTGTCTGCTTCAGTTTTTTTCTCCTAACCAACTCTCCTGAGCTTAGTCCAAACCAAGCAGAATTTTTATCAGAGACAGTTGTGCCTGTGTGAGCCTGTATTCTTGGTTAAATGTATGCTGAATAAGGGTCTGTGTGTAGGCTGTTTGCAGATTTAAATGTATCCAATTATGTATCAGAGAAAAATTGCCACTGGGTGAAAGCTGCTATTTGCTTTAGGAAAATGTGATGGTGCTGAGGGGGATATATGCAGTACAAATGATGCCATTTGGGTGGGGGAGACATGCCCAACAGATACACATTGTAGGCAAATGTAGGCTTTACATGTCCTTTAAAAGGAAAATCACCTCTTCGCTGTAAATGAAGGTTTATTTACTAATTGATTGCAGTCTTCTGGATGCTAATTTGTGGATGTGCCTTCCAGCTGTAGGTGGGACCATAGAAATGTTTATAGCCTCAAAACTTTCCTTTCTATAACAACAATGTTATTAGATCCCTACTCCTAGTTATGTGATAGTGGAAAATAATTGACAGCATTAATTTTGTTAATTGATTTTCTTCATAAACTTTTCTTATGCACTAGTCAGCATGTTTCAAATTCGTAGAGCTTTTTCTAGCTCTCCTTTCAACGTATGCAATGTCATGCATATACAGTGTCATGGGTTGGAATAAAGTCAACTTATTCATAATTAAGTTTCATTGTCAGAGATCTAGGTTTTGTTTCTTTATAAACTTCATCTATATATAAACATGCATGAAGAAATGGAGGGGAGCACGCCTGGAATTTGTTGAGATCCAGTGAAATCTTCAAATATGCATAGAAATTTTAAACTTAAACAGGAATGTCCCTCTTGGGACCTTTTGGCATTCCCAAAGAGTTGAGGAAGGCAAACTGTAACAAAGTCTAGAAATGATAAGCTAAGTAACTCTGTACTACCTAAGTGTGTAGAACAGCAAGAACCTTGTTTCATTTAAAGGAGCAGCGTGAAAATTCAGCTATTTTAAAAAGTCAGTTCTGCTTTTTTGAAATGAATGTTGGTTGTGTGTCAGAAGATGCCAACTAGGGTGAATGTATTTTTAAAAAAATGATTGCCTAGTAGCTTATTAAACATGACATGGGTCCCCTTTGCTAGATATTTCATCAAAAAAACAACCAGAAATCCCTTGTTGAGCAAGGGCACATATGACTTCTGCTTACATTGTGATAAATGTTTCCTTGAAACTCACATCCACACTGACATATACACTCATATCCATATCTACTGTATATATCCAGACATACATGGGGACTCAGTGGGTAGCACTTCTGCCTTGCAGCACTGTTGACTTGAGTTTAATCCCAGCTGGTACAATATATGCAATAGGTTTGTGTATTCTCCCCTTGTCTGTGTGGGCTTCCTCCAACTACTCGGGTTTCCTTCCATGCTCCAAAAACATTCAGTACAAGCAGGTTAATTGGATTCTGGATTGGACTAAATTGACCATTGTGAATGTAATAGGGACCTTAGATTGTAAGCTCCTCTGAGGAAGGGACTGATAGAGATTCACTGTTCCACATCATTTTTAAGTTTATGTGAGTACCATTCACGATATTTTAATTGGGGACAAGTATGATTATTAACAAATATGTGTAATTTTGACACTTTAATTCTACCCAACAAAAACATATGGACTTACTTTGTTCTCTGCAACCCCCCCCCCCCCCCCCCCCACACACACACACAAACTATCCTGCTGTCTCTGGGAAATTGTCCCCAGAACACTGTATTAAGCATAAAAAAACAGTATTCTTATTGTCACTTACTAGATTATTTTTTTGTATTCTGTACATTTATGCCCAACTTTTGTTCTCTTGAAATATGAAAGACTGAGACATTCCTTTTACTCTTACAAATGAACATAAATATTGGAGATGCTGAATTTTCTCACTTCATTAGCATATCATGCTGCGACCTACACCACAATGTAACATTAACAAAGCAGCCTTCCTGTAATTAATGTAAATAATATGGAACTGTAGCCAGAATAAACCAGTCATCCTTGGCAAAAGGCATTTGTCATAGAGCATCATGCAAGCAGCATTGCATGTTTTTAAATTAAACTGCAGCTGTGTGTCCATGTATTTCTGTCCGTACTCTCCTTAGAGTTTTCTATGGAAGTCACCAGTGCAAGAGAAGAATACTGTATGTTAGTTGAAATAAATTTTTCAATTATCACTAATATTTTGCTTTTCCATTGCAACTTTTGTGTTCTGACACTGAAAAAATAAATATAATGTTATCAAAGTTTATCACTTAATTTATGCAAAATAATAAATGTTACTGGCATAAAAAGCTATACGCATCATATAGGACTGTGTGAGTGGCAGTTCTCACAAATTTAAGATGCACAGATTTGCTGCATTTAGGACCAGGAAAACCAAACAATGCAAATGCCCAAAAAACATTTAGGCTTATTGGTCCTTTAAAAAGTCTTAGGGGCACATTTACTAAAATGCGTTTTTTTCTGGCCTCGAAGCGTGATTTGGTATAATTTTGAAGTAAGCACGATAATTTCGGAAGTTCTAAAATGTCTTGACATCATCATCATTATCATTCGTACGAAAATATGGCAATTGCGTTCCGAAAGTCAAATTTATCTCAAAATTGTTTAGTAAATTTTAGTTTAGTAAGGGCCCCATAGTCTTTCAGTACAAGAAACTGAAAATCTATAGGACCTTGATCTATTTTCCATACAGGTATAAAATATCACTTAGGCAGTGGCCCTCGCAAGGCCCTCAAAACTAATAGGCGTCAGCAAGTCTCTTGCAAGTCTCTTCACTCCCTAAAATGCAAATGAAAATGATACATTTTGAGACCGCTTGTTCAGATTTTTATGGTAGAACAAAAATAATTTTCTAGATTTTGTGTTATCTTTTTTCTACAATAATTGACATTGTATATTTCATTCATAAAGGGTGAGTTAAGTGTTTTTAAGGAATGTCTTTTTGCCCAATAAAGGGTTAAAATCTGTTTCCCTACCTCAATGCATTGTGTTCTATCTACCATTGCGATTATTGGCCTTTGACTTGGGAGCACAGAAGAGCATTGTAAATTTTTCATGAAGAGGTCTCCGTCCTTAAACAGAAAACAGAAATAATGTTTTAAACGCAATCATTGTCAAGCCCAAACAATGTAATTTATCAAGAGAGCGTTTTTGCACTATATAATAAGTTTCATATATTAATACAATTTTTCATCCTATGTCAGGCGTCTGATTTATGAATAGCTTGTGATCTAAGGTGATCACTGAATTATAATTCAAGTAATAGGAAGCTTGAAAAAGATACTGGAACTGCTACCCTGCATTCGACTATGTGCCACCAAACCAATTTACTAAACATCCGTGGGCTAAATGATACTGTTTCTAATTCAGACAAGGCACTTGTTAATTAGATAAAGGCTAACGTTCTCATTATTTTCAAATGATTTAAGAATGGGTGAAGATCTTGCAGCCTGTACTCCAGCAGTCCTAATGGATCTCTGCTTACTTTTGTCTTACAAGGAATATTCAAGATGGATAGCTTGTGCAGATTTAAACCAATTAGAACATCCTTTGTATACAAGTAATGTCTATTCATAGGCATATCACATGTTAATCTTTTAAATATTATGGATAGTCCAGAACTGACTTATTAATTTTTTATCTTTGTTCATTTTTTCATTTTAGAAGCTCTCTTTTTCAAATTAAGTCTTTTGTGGGTATTTCTCACACTCTGTGATGTTTTCAAAACCATTTGTGGAATATTTATTTTTTATTCAAGTGGCTCTGACAATTCTGTATCAATGTGCTTCCCACAGCATTCAGTAAAATATCTTTTTTTTTTTTTTTAAGCCTTTATGGCCACGTTTTTCTTTTTGGGGCCACCCTTTAGTACTATAGAAAATATATAAGTCTCATAACTGTTATAAGGTTATGAAAATGGCAAGACTGCTACCAGAAGTTAAGGTGGCCATACATGGGCCAATGAATGCTACCAAACGAGGAATTAGGTCATGTATCAGCCAAATGTATGGCGCTGTCTAACAAAAAACAGGCAGATGTTGATCAGGCAGGTTTAAAAAACCCGCCAGGGCAATGAGCACATTGCTGTGGTCCTCGCCCCAGTGGCCTTCAACCCATCATTGTAATCCCATCAATATGATCCTATCAATGTGATCCCTCTGGCCAAATTATCGGATCACCCATCTTAGCCTCGCCAAATGAGTGGATCTTTCAGTGTACAGCTGGCTTTAGTCTATGTGTGCCCTGGACCTTTATAAAGGACATTCTAAGCTCTTTTGGGCAGGGCTCTCTTCACCTCTTGTATCGGTTATTGATTGCTTTGTTACTCTGTATGTCCAATGTATGAAACCCACTTATTGTACAGCGCTGCGGAATATGTTGGCGCTTTTTAAATAAATGTTAATAATAATAATAATTAAAGCATGAGTCTGTTGCATTGCATGTCCTTAGTGGCAGCCGAGAGTACCCTAGCTTAGGTTCAGGACAAAACAAAAGTAGCAGCATCAGAGCAAACTAAAACAACCTTATAGAAATCAAATACTGATCCAAGCAAGCTTGCAAAGAAACCATGCACGGATGGCTGCCCACAAAGGAAATCAGAATAGAAGCTGGTAGGAACAGGGCCCATTTACTGGACAAAATTTTTACCTGGTGGTAACCAAAAGTGGTCAATTGGTGATTAGATTTGCTTTGGCAAAGTACCCTCATTAACTTTAGGGTAAATGCCACACAAGGCCATATGTCACCCATGGGAAATCTGTGGTACTCGTGGATGCCAAATCGCCTAAAATACCTTCACACCTGGAACAGTGAAGAGCAATGTGGGTAAACCACAAAACCAGGTAATCATGCAAAATTTCCTTCCAAGAAAACTGCACACCTGAGGTGTTTGACCTGCAGTGATTGTCACTTTTCCTGGTGCAAAGGTATTGCCGATTTGGTACCGGCAGATTTCCCACAAGCAATAAATAACCCAGTGTGCCATCACCCTTGTGGAAGGAATTCTAGATATACTCTCCGAGGGCAAGGATAAAATATCCTTTTACATTTAATGAGTCATTAAGATTTACTTCACTGCTTCTTAGGGAAACCTGAGTACTCTGAACCAATAGATTGTAAAAATCTATATATAAATATATAAATCCTAGAGGTGGCCTTACCGTGGTCTACTCTTATAGCAGTCCAACCAATTAGCCCATAGGCCAATTACAAGAATATTTCAGAGCATACCCACCATTGTATTGTTCTGTTCATTTGGGCAACCACCCGAATGATCGAAACAGCAGCAAGTGAAGAGGGGCCACAGAGCTTCTCCAACTAACTGAAAATTTTCGATGAAGACTATTTATCCACCAGGATCACAGTCTTAACAGTTCTCAGCTGGCCATTAATGCCCAGGTGGTCGTCAAGTATAGTCATTCTGTTCCAAGCAACCCAACAAAATCTACTCATATATGGCCAGCTACAGTCTCTGATGAGACACAAAATAACAGAACAGGCAAAGTAGTGTTAAGGGCCCCTACTGTCTTTCACCATCTTTCCACATTTGGCAGATGGGAGCACTAAGCCTGTCCCTCCCAAAAAATTGAGCATTGTCCACTCTTTAAGTATTTGGGGGGGGGGGGGGGGGGGGGGGTGGAGGTCCTTTTGGGCAGACCAGTCCAGTGTGTGGGAGGTGTGCACTTCTGGCTACACTGGCTTCCCTAGATGCAGCCACATGCACAGACAAACATGCATACTATCAATGACAGATTTTACTTGCTCTAATTGACTGGGTTCCAGAAGTAATCTTCAGTTTCCAATGCACTAATGACAAAAAAAAAAAACAGTTTAGTAGGTTTTTTTGTATAATAGCTGTGGTCCACCTTCTTTACATAGTTTTCTGGCATTACACGCAAACCTTTGTATTTCTTTTCTCCATTTTAAATCCATGTGATTCTTTTGGGCACGCTGCTTGTTTCCAGTTCATTCTTCATTTATTGGCTGAGCTGAGTGATGTGTGAAGACTGCTGTATTTCAAAGCACATGTGACTTTTAAATGTCATAGGTAATAGGAAAGCTACTGGGTCACTGCATTTTCCTAGTGAACACTTGGGTGCTACAAATACAGCCCATTGATAATAAAACTAGCACATGTGTAAAGGAGAAGAAAAGGCTAATAAAGAGTTAATCTCAAGCTGCAGGCATACCTTCAGTTCCCTCAACAGTGCCTCTAAGTCTCCTCATATTTCTCCCATTCAGATGATCAGAAGCCTCATAGGAAAAAAAAACGCTGAGTTTTGTAAATAAAGTTCCCATAATGCCTCACTCCTACTCCTGCACCAAGACCAAGAACGGTGTACATGCTCAGTGTGTAAGACTATGAGTCAGCTTCCTGCTGATTGGCTCAGATCACACATTCCTAAGGGGGGGGGAGTTCAAGCATTCTTGAGGGAGGGGGGAGCAGGAGAGGGAGAGAGCTGCATGTCTGGTACAGGAAAACAGAGACAATATATTCTGTCAGTGCAGCGTTTCTGTGAGTGCTTATGGCTGTGTTTACGTAGACCTTTCTGATAAAGCTTACTTAGATTTTACCTTTCCTTTAAACTTTAAATTAAAGTAGCTTTTTAAAAGTGCTAAAATGCTTTATTTATAAAGCATACTATGTAATAAAGAAATAGTATAGGCATTTTCGATGGATATGTTGCCATAGTCCTTAAAAGTTGAAGCTCTTTAAGTTAGTACAGGTATAGGACTCATTAACCAGAGTGCTTGGGCCCAAGGTACAAGGTACTGTTTTATTATTACAGAGAAAAAGGAAATCAGTTTTAAAAATCTAAATTATTTGATTAAAATGGAGTCTATGGGAGACAATCTTTCCGTACTTCAAAGTTTTCTGAATAACGGATCCCTTACCTGGACTTAAATAACATGCAGCAATATTGTGACTACAGTTTCAAAAGTGGTTACTGGCACAAACATCATCAGCAGTTCATCTTTCCATTTTTGTTCTGGTAGATTTTATTTTCTAATACTTCTAAACCAGGATTCCGGGTCATAAAACACCAAGAAGAAAGGTAACACAATCAGGTTCAATGTATTCAGAATGGAATTATTAGATATGTTCCTTCATTGTTTATGAAAACATAGTGACAGAAAAGATATAAGCAATACGGAAAAATATTAAGACTGTTAGTAAAATTAGTTTTTTTTGTAATCTTGCTGTTTTTTCTAACAAAATATTTACATTGTAAACAAAGACTCTAATTTATTGTTTCATCCTGATACACAATATATATTGTGTTATTTGGTGAAAAAAAAGATTTAAAGAAAGACCATTATTATTACTAATTAGTACAAAACAGTTTTTTAGTTTCATTTAAACAAGGATTTGAGAATGCTCAAATATTGACTTTGGTTCTAAAGTCTTAATTAGGCATATTTCATGTTAATTAAAGTCTAGTACATAGTATTTGATGTTGCTAAATTGAACAACTTTTTAATGTGAGCGCCACATTTATGCATCTTGTTTTTAGTACCAAACAGATTAGTTTTCTATTAATACCATGTGCTGGAATACAATTTACACCATGTGAGGCAATTAGCTTTGGTAATAAAGAACATCCAATGATCATCTTTTGCCATGATGCCTTAAGCTTTGCTTATGTCATCCTTACTTTTTAATTTTACTGAACTGTTTTCTATAAAACATCTTTGATTATCATAATAAAAAGAAAATTGATTGACCCTCTCGAAAGTACAAAGATATTAATCAGCCTTGTGTGTGGGGGACAGCAACGCTGATCATCAAGAAATTGCTCTTTAAGCCAAGACAGACTGTCAGTCCTTTGGAAGAGTGGTGAAACGGCCTATTTATGTAATCAGATACTAAGCTGGGAAGAAGCTGTCAGGCACATTCTTGTTGTGTAAGCAGCAGGCAAACTGCTCTTTATCTGACAGTCAGTGTGTAAATCTGTCCATGCAAAGAACCCAGATGTTTAGTTTTGCTTCTAGTCGCTTTAATAATCTGCTTATTTTCCTCTGTTGGAGTGATGACATCACTTAGCTGAATACACAGCGGACAGCGGGCCTAGATAAGGATGTGTTGCAGTCACTCACTCACTCTGTGATTGACAAGGAGATAAATAGGATTTTACAGAAGGTTTGCTTCCAGCTAAAAGCTAGTCACTGTGTCACTGTACTAAAACAGACATGTCTTTCTTCTAGATGGTTAATGTTAGATTCTTAGCTATATATGCCCAAATACTAAATAAACAGTACTGGCTTAAGTCCTGTTGTCATTGTAGCAGTAAGAGTTGCCTTTGTGTTTAATAACACATAATGAGGAGCAGTGGTAAGCATTTCTCATCTTCATCTGATGGCAACAAGAAAAAGTGCAACAGAAGTTGGAATATCCTTAAAAACAGATTTGTTGGCAGCACTTGGAAATATAGGTTACTGGTTTCCTTTCTCTTCTTAAACTTTGCTGCCAAGGTAACTCTTCTTACTAAGTTGTTTGTACTTCAGAAGGAGAAGTGAAAGGCAGCTGTAATAAAATCTAAGGGAAATGTTCTTTCAGGCTGACATTTATACTCACTGATGGTAAAAGTAGAATCTTTACTGTTTAATGCCAAAAACATAAAAAAATATGATAAACATATACTGTATTATGCTAGAAATTGTGGTCTGGGTGCTAAATCTAATGTCTACATAATATACAAAATTAAGAAGTAGAAAGCAACTCCATGCCACAAAACAGGGAAGCATGCAGAGAAAAGTTGTCAGAATAACTGACATAGGGGTGATATTAAAAGTCATGTACAATTACTGTAAGAGGTCAAAGAGATACATTCAATATATATAGTAAATTAACTCTCTTCAGAGTGACAGTTGTAAGAACACATCTCTGTATTTCTTTCTGCCTAGTATAATAATAATGAAACTGCATGTGCCTTTGTCACACTTTCTTTATACAAATTTTCAAACGCATTTCCCATTTTGAAACCTGAAGGGCCTGATTAAAAAAAGATAAAAGGATGGAGGAAGGGGGAAGGTAAGGAGCCAAATGAGAGAATTTGTTAGAAATTGGGAAAATACAGGGAGGACAACAAGGAAGACATGAGAAATTATGAAGCAATTTAAAGAAAGAAAAAAAATAGCGAAACTGAATGGAAAGGTTAAAGGTGACAATGGTAAGGGGGAGGAATCAAAAGCAGTTGAACAAAAGAAAGTTAAAAAAAAAAAAGAATGGTAAACTGGAACCAAAGTAAAAAACAGAGCATAGGGTGATATTAAAAGGACAAAGACTGTAGAAAATTAAAGGGAACAAGATAAAAAGGGGCATAAATATTTTATTGATATATTTTCTATTCAGCTATTATACTCATATATATTTATTATACAGTCTCAAATGCCCTTTTATTGTTTTGTTTTTTTTGCACAGAAGCCAAGCTAGGACTATATGATATGAAGTTTAATCCATATACTTTGTCTTTTGTAAAGATGAACTTCTAGGATTTTGTGCCTGTTTCCACCTGTTTTTGGTAGTTAACATTTTATATAGGCTCATTCTGGAATTTATAGCAATTTCTTTTTTCTTTATGTCAGATATAATTTTAAAGCTCGTGTGTGGGGTTTTTTTGCAGTTGTTAGAATAATTGCTCTCCATTTTAATGTCTGGCTTGCAGGCATCTTAACAATAAAAGATTTATGTCCCATACAAAGCTATATTACGCTGGAAATCATATTTCAGAATCTGGGCACGACGTATAGCCAATGCATTATATTTACAACTAGATATGTAGTATAGGAATATATGGAAAATCTAATTCTGTCTGTCATCCTGTGCCTT
This sequence comes from Xenopus tropicalis, assembly GCF_000004195.4. Classification (NCBI taxonomy): domain Eukaryota; kingdom Metazoa; phylum Chordata; class Amphibia; order Anura; family Pipidae; genus Xenopus; species Xenopus tropicalis. Next base: position 99,935,502 of record NC_030682.2, on the reverse strand, counting down.
AGGATTTGATTTAAAATAGATACATAGCATTATTATAAGGTACGGGATGTTCTTTATTTAAAATACATAAGACAAACTATTGTTATATAGAGGTATAGTATGTATCAAGCATAATATGAAAAATGTTTAAATTTGTTACCTTGAATGTAAGATTGCAATAAACATTGTCCATAATTCTAAAGCAGTGAGGGCACTTTAACCCTACCCATGCATTTGGTGGGAAAGTATAAGCTTGTGTTATGTGATATCTGACTCTAAAATCTGTTTCCGCCAATATATCAATGATGGTATCATTGTAAAAATATGTTTGTGCTAAAGGTGCCAGCTAATTTCCTCCCATGGATCATGCCTATAGGCTGCCAGTTTGGGGTAAAGCTCCTTTCAGACACAGTACTTGAGGTTTTTTATCATTTGCAAGGAATCACAACCTCCCATTATAACATCTCCCTAAGGTCAGTATATTTATAGATTTATACCACACACCATTTTCCACTAAAGCCTATAGCTAGTGGCATTTTGATCTCCCTTACTTGTGGCAATCAAAACGTTGGCTTTTTTCCCATTTGCTTCCCGCACATTTGAAAGAGAAGCAGTGCTGGTCATTCTGCACCTACAATTGGTTATTAGAAGTTCATTGTTGCAGATTTTTTATTCATAATAGTAACTTGGGGCTAATAGAGCAGTTTTACTGCCACATGTAAAGGAAATTAACTTGTGTGAGCGGTAGCCCTAACCAACAAGTGCAACACTGTTGTGTATTGCTATTCCTGTGTTTTGTAACAGAAGCTACATATGCTTAAATTAATTTTATAAGGGAACATATTCTTCAAGATTTGGACCTTCATGGTTTTCCAATGCTGAAAAAACATTAATGTAATAGTAAAAATAAAATATAGGCCTGGCTTAATTAAAAGCACATTTTGTAATGTATTTTTACTAGGGATGCACCAAACCCACTTTTTTTGGGTTCGGCCGAACCCACCCTGACGGATTTTGCCGAATCCTGAACCGAATTCTAATTAGCATATGCTAATTAGGATTGGGAAGGGTTAAAAAATTGCAGAAAGCGGCGAAAATGTTTCCCCCTACCATTTAACCCTCTGTGAATGCTAATTAGCATATGCTAATTATGATTTGGATTCGGTTCGGCCAGGACCGTGGATTCGGCTGAAACTGAATCCTTCAAAAAAAAAAAAAAAGGCTGGATTTGGCCCGAATCACCAACCAAATCCAGGATTCTGTGCATCCATAATTTTTAACTGTTTAAGATTGACCGTTTTTGACCTTTTGGTGAAATTTCATTGGCTACGCAACAGTGCTTAATATAAAGGTCCTTGCCAATAAAGTAGTAAGCAGTATTCCCTCTAAGTGGTATGCTTTCAGGTTAAGCTTTTTTTTAGAATGCCTGTCACATTTACAGCTGTATTATGGGTGTTATGCTGTCACATAAATAATAGATGCTAAACATTTATAGATGAGCTGAATGCTACTTTTTAAGTGATGATTAGTGACTTCAGCATGACACTTGACACCAACAAAAGCAATCACGACAGTGCACGTCACGTTGCTTACAATGAAATAGCTTTTTGACACCTGCAGATGTGGTATGTTCTTTGGCATATGTGAGACCCTCGCTGCCATAACTGTGATACATCACAAAGTTTTCTCACCCTCACATACTTTCTTGTAACCCTCTTTTTATTATTATTATTATTATCACATCTGCTACATTTGCAGTGCTTTTACTGTTCTCAAATACATATATTTTTAAAAGATGGATTTAAAAAGATTTAATCTGAACACTAGTAAAAGCAGTTGTTTAATTGCAATAGACACCTGTAGTGTGTGTTTCTGTGTATATAGATTGCTGTAAAATGAAATCTGGCATCAGAAATCTGACTCATTGAAAATTAAGAGTAGATCATTAAGGGTTAATCATTTATACATGCCCCCCCCTAAAGATTATGTCATCAAACAACAACTATGGAACCCTCAACTTAGGAATCATCGCTCTTTACTAGGGATGCCCGAATCCATGATTCGGTATAGGATTAGGCCAAGATTTGGCCAAATACAAAAATAGTGAATTCGGTGCATCCCTGCTCTCTCCAGTCCAACCACAACAGTGAGAATGACTGCTGTTAATTTGAAGCATATACATAGGATGATGTAATAATAAAATATCAAACATGGCTGATGGTTGTATATTAAATTCAATATTGTACAGGTATTGGGACCTGTTAACCAGAATGCTCAGGACCTGGAGTTTTCCGCATAAGTGAGCTGTAATTTGGATCACCATATTTTGTCTACTTAAGCATTATTCAAACATTAAATAAACCCAATAGGATTGTTATGCCACTAGTAAGGATGAACAAGTACATGGTACTGTTTTATTATTACAGAATAAAGTAAATTATGTTTTCAAATTTTGGATTACATGATTAAAATGGACTCTATGGGAAATGACCTTGCCCTACTTCTGATCTTTCTGGATAATGAGTTTCCAGATAACGGATTCTGTACCTGTTCAGTACATTATCAATGGACATGCAGTAGTTGATTATTTCAGTTCAGTTTAAGCCCTAACATGTAAAACGTCCCTATGAAGATAATTATGAAATTACAGTGTTTGCTTTTTAGCTTTAATAAAATTGTATAACTGTTAAATGCACACTAAATTGTAGAAAATGGCCAAGCTTTATATGCAGGTGTGTGCTTGGTGCACAAATCACTAGGAATCAGTGCCCTCTGTCATTGTGCAAGATGGTTATTACCAGCATAAACCTCTTTAGAGTGATTTTGTGATGCTAAATCAAACGAGTGATGTAAAATAGATGTATGACGGCTGTTTATATCCAAGTGTTTGGTCTTTTAAATGTAAAAATGATTGTAGGTTTAGAAATGAGGAATATATTTTATCATATATGATACAGGAAGGCACAGCGGAAACAAATGCACATAAGCAGATAACATCCTCTTAAGCAGATAATTTATTTTGCCCAAGATTGACGACAAATAAATACACAAGCAAGCAACTGGATAGAAGGATTTATCTCAGAAATAAGATTTCTGTCAAACATACCAAATTTGAAACGGAGCAAAGTAATGCAGAGATACAAGCATTCGATATGTATATTTTGGTGTGTGTCTTAGTATTTAGCTCCATTTGTCATGTGTATGTGGCAGTAGAAACCGTAATCTTATATTTTTTCATAGGGAATGTCACATACAAACAGGTACATGAGTTATTGTTTAGCATATAAGAGTGATTTATTTTTCATCATTCAGCATGTATGGTAATCCTGGACATTGTTTCTCATTACTTTATCATTGCTTCTTATAGAATACAGTATATACTGATTTATATTGTGTATATATATAATATATAGTCCAATAAGTGGTGTACTCCATTAAATAGAATAAAAGCCCAGGTGCTATCAGATGAGTCACAACAACACTATAGAGATGCATTATTGGACATAATGTGATGAAAAAATGCAAAATGCCTTGGTCATCATTTCAGTTTCCTTGTGAGAAAAAAGTATTGCACTTGCAGGACTTTATGTCAAAAATCATTTCCCAACGTTTTGGTCACATAGCGTGCCCTTTTTCAAGGGAGAATAAACAAACAGTGAACTGTGACTTTTGGCTGTTTGGCTATTTATAGAGGGCACACTCCAAAAACATTGTACTGCCTGGGTACTGGGTGAATGCGTACAGTACAAGTAAGTAGAAATAACACAGCACTCGTATTTGAAAAATAAAAAGTTTTTTTATTAGTGCTATATCAGCATTTCGATCACATACTCTTTCTCAAGATGCCGCTTTTCTCAAGAGCCATGTTAAGAGAATTTGAAAGGCAGCGCACTCAACCAAAAAAAAAAAAGACTTTACGCCATTACATTTTTGCACATAATTTAAGTCCCATGAGTGATCTGTGTTCTACATGTGTGTATGTATATATATATATATACAGTGGTGTGAAAAACTATTTGCCCCCTTCCTGATTTCTTATTCTTTTGCATGTTTGTCACACAAAATGTTTCTGATCATCAAACACATTTAACTATTAGTCAAAGATAACACAAGTAAACACAAAATGCAGTTTTTAAATGAGGGTTTTTATTATTTAGGGAGAAAAAAAATCCAAACCTACATGGCCCTGTGTGAAAAAGTAATTGCCCCCTGAACCTAATAACTGGTTAGGCCACCCTTAGCAGCAATAACTGCAATCAAGCATTTGCGATAACTTGCAACGAGTCTTTTACAGCGCTCTGGAGGAATTTTGGCCCATTCATCTTTGCAGAATTGTTGTAATTCAGCTTTATTTGAGGGTTTTCTAGCATGAACCGCCTTTTTAAGGTCATGCCACAACATCTCAATAGGATTCAGGTCAGGACTGTGACTAGGCCACTCCAAAGTCTTCATTTTGTTTTCCTTCAGCCATTCAGAGGTGGATTTGCTGGTGTGTTTTGGGTCATTGTCCTGCTGCAGCACCCAAGATCGCTTCAGCTTGAGTTGACGAACAGATGGCCGGACATTCTCCTTCAGGATTTTTTGGTAGACAGTAGAATTCATGGTTCCATCTATCACAGCAAGCCTTCCAGGTCCTGAAGCAGCAAAACAACCCCAGACCATCACACTACCACCACCATATTTTACTGTTGGTATGATGTTCTTTTTCTGAAATGCTGTGTTACTTTTACGCCAGATGTAACGGGACACGCACCTTCCAAAAAGTTCAACTTTTGTCTCGTCGGTCCACAAGGTATTTTCCCAAAAGTCTTGGTAATCATTGAGATGTTTTTTAGCAAAATTGAGACGAGCCATAATGTTCTTTTTGCTTAAAAGTGGTTTGCGCCTTGGAAATCTGCCATGCAGGCCGTTTTTGCCCAGTCTCTTTCTTATGGTGGAGTCGTGAACACTGACCTTAATTGAGGCAAGTGAGGCCTGCAGTTCTTTAGATGTTGTCCTGGGGTCTTTTGTGGCCTCTCGGATGAGTTGTCTCTGCGCTCTTGGGGTAATTTTGGTCGGCCGGCCACTCCTGGGAAGGTTCACCACTGTTCCATGTTTTTGCCATTTGTGGATAATGGCTCTCACTGTGGTTCGCTGGAGTCCCAAAGCTTTAGAAATGGCTTTATAACCTTTACCAGACTGATAGATCTCAATTACTTTTGTTCTCATTTGTTCTTCAATTTCTTTGGATCTTGGCATGATGTCTAGCTTTTGAGGTGCTTTTGGGCTACTTCTCTGTGTCAGGTAGCTCCTATTTAAGTGATTTCTTGATTGAAACAGGTGTGGCAGTAATCAGGCCTGGGGGTGACTACAGAAATTGAAAATTGAAATTGATAAACCACAGTTAAGTTATTTTTTAACAAGGGGGCAATCACTTTTTCACACAGGGCCATGTAGATTTGGAGTTTTTTTTCTCCCTTAATAACGTAAACCTTCATTTAAAAACTGCATTTTGTGTTCAGTTATGTTATCTTTGACTAAACATTTAAACATTTAAGTGTGACAAACATGCAAAAGAATAAGAAATCAGGAAGGGGGCAAATAGTTTTTCACACCACTGTATATATATATATATATATATATATATATATATACATACAAATTTGAAAGGAAGTCAGCACTCACGATAAGTTCAATAAACGTGCCTGGGTGCAGTCCTTAAAGAATCCATAAGATAGCAATCAATCCGGGGAGAAATCCGCACTCACAGGTCTTAGGTATAATCACGTATTTTTATTTGTGAACAAAAACTGACGTTTCGGCCGTTGCTACGGCCTTTCTCAAAAAAAAAAAAAAAAACAAAAAAAAAAAAATATATATATATATATATATATATACACACACATACACACCATCAACCCTGTAAATTCTTCACTTGGGGTTATCTTTGACCAGTCACTCTCCTTCTCTAACCATATTACTAACAGTGCCAAAACCTACCGTTTTTTTCCTCTGCAATATTGCTAAGATGCGCCCCTTTCTTTCACAAGTAACAGCTAAAACACTAATACATGCCCTTATCCTTTCCCGCTTAGATTACTGCAATCTCCTACTAACCGGCCTCCCAGACTCCCACCTTTCTCCCCTGAAATCAATTTTAAACTCTGCTGCCAGGATCCTCCTGCTCTCTCCGAAGAGAGAACCTGTTCAGCCTCAATTAAGCTCTCTTGCATGGCTGCCTGTTAAGCAAAGGATAGCATACAAAATCCTTCTGCTAACATTCAAAGCCCTTCACTCCTCTGCTCCTCACTACATTTCTTCACTGGTCTCTCTGCATGTTCCTGGTCATCTCCTTCGCTCCTCTCAGAGCCTCCGTCTTTTTACACCATCCACACCCACTGCGCTCTCTCGTCTTAAACCTTTCTATCTTGCTGCTCCTTACCTCTGGAACTCTATCCCTGAATCCCTCTGTAGGGAACACTCACTAACTCTCTTTAAGAAAAAGCTCAGCTGTTACCTTCTGGAGCACTAAAACATTATTTTGCCCAGTCCTGCGCTTAAGGGCAAATGCCCATACCTGGTGCACTCTTACCTTCCAGTTTGTGCCTGTATGTTACCCAACCACTTACCACTTAGATTGTAAGCTCTACAGGCAGGGACCTCCTTCCTACTGTGTCTCATACCACATGGCACTTATATGCCAAATATATTTAATACAAACAGCTGGGAAGCTGCACACCATAAGAAAGGATGATACCTGGGTGCCTGTGCAAAAATAATTATTCAGGCAGGCATGAAATGACGGCACACACAGGATTTTTACGCAGAGTCACAAAGTAGCAAAAAAATCAGGGGTTTATTGTGACCGACGTTTCAGTTCCACACAGGAACTTTCATCCTGTTCCTGATCAGCTCAGATAAAAAAAAAAATCGTATTTTCGTACTTTAAAATGCACAATACAAAAAAATTGTATCAAATACGATTTTTTTGTATCGTGCTTTTTAAACGTACGAACAATTTTATTTGATAAATCTGCCCCAAGTGTCTCTTCAGAACAGCTCTATGCTCAGTTGACAAGACTCCTGTAGTTGCTTGCTACAACTTAATGTTTTGATGTTTTTTTGGGAGGTGGAAGTTATGTAATGTGATAATCTCATGTTGCATAGATAGGAAACATTTGAGGTAAAATGTACAATGCAAGACTGCACCAAAAGTAGTGCTGTAATGTCTTAGCATTTTGCCTAAAAGCAGATTGTAGTTTTGAAGGATAACATAATTGTATTGTTATAGGGGGCAAAAGTATTCTGTAGTTTTATTTTAATAGTAGGGCAGTCATACATACAGGATATTTCAACAAAACTCTTTTCGCCTCTTGTTTTCAAGGCACAAACAGCATCTCCATAGATGGCCCAAGTGTGCACACAGGTGGACTCGACACTCAAGTGCTACCCAGAGGGTCACACTAGTGCCTAAATTTGTAGCTGGAGAAGCATTTTCTCTACATTTCTTTGATAGCTTATTTTGGACTACAGATCCTTACAAACAGCATACAATGTTTTGCTTCTTTGCTCTGACCAGTGTATTATGGATTAAGTGCAAAAATAAATCCCCATTCTTTCCTCAGAAGAACCCTATGCATCCTCTCAGAGTAGGATCATTGCTACATTACATTACATTAACATTTATTTATAAAGCGCCAACATATTCCGCAGCGCTGTACAATAAGTTACGCAGGGAAAGTGAGAAAATACTATTGAATCAGAGGGTCACCTTGTAAAGGTTCAAGATATTTTTAATTTCTCTGTGGTGAAAGGATTTTTTTTTTTTTTTTAAATCCTGAGGGGGTTGCAGAATACATTTTTCTTGTGGGATCAGAGTTTGTTTTAAAAGTGCAGATATTCTGAGGAACTGTGCAGGATTTTTTTTTTTTGTTTTTTTTTATTTGATTGGCATCAAAGACAGCCAGTTAGTTTCAGCTTTTCCAGATATTTTTGCTCTCTGCAAAAGAAGATAAGTAGATATTAAAACATGGTGAAGTAAGTAGTAAATGTGATTTATAACAAACAGAAAACAGTGAAAAATATTAAGTGCATTTAATGCAAAATCCCAGTTTTCAGAATGAGTTAAGGCAGACGTGTTTTATCTGCATGCTTACAAATGGCATTTTTATGCCAAAATAAAACAACCCAAATGCCTCACAGAGAACTCTCAATTACCGGAATATATATATATATTTTCAAGTTTGGTGGCTTCTATACTTCAAATGGCAATATATTTATAAATATTTTCATGTAATGCCACAAATGGAGTACTAAATTTTAAATAACTACATTTTAACATTTGTTATAGTTTTTGACTATCTACTATTTTATTTTGTAGTGCGGACAGCTTTAGTCCGGTGCGGTGAAGCTTTACCACTTTGGCATGTTAGTCACTGGTTTGCCAGCTCACAGCATGGGATTTTAATGTTACTTAAGGAATACACAGGTCACAATGTGGTGAATCAGTTTCACCATCAATAAAATATAATCCACAATGCCTTTACCTTGATAAAACTCTACGTTTACCTCACTGCTTCTTTAGGCGAATTGCACAGGTATCTTTTCTCTTCCTGCATATTTCAGCTTGCAGAGAAACACTAAATACCCTTTGTGCCTCCTGTCTTTAACATGAATAGAAGGTGCTTGTCACTTCTCAGAACAGGTAGTTTTTCCAGTCACTGGGTTAGTTCTACAGCTATAACTGTACACATTGCTATAGTAGCTTTATATCTCTAGAACTAACCCACTTATGATAAAAGGCACCAACTAACCCATAGAAACAAATAAGATTTTTGCCTTTAAGTATCAGTAAATACCTCCTGCTTGCGATAGGTTTGTTACGATAGGTTATTAGAGTAGCTGCAGCCTTTTGAATATGGAACTGATGATATTTATGGTGAATACTCCTTTGTTCTATGGGCCGATTGCCTCAGTGGAGTAACCCATAGAAACCAATCAGAAATTAGCTTTGATCAGTCTACTGCAGATAAAACACTGAAAGTGAATATCTAATGTGTTGCTTCACTGAGACAATTTTGTTCATCACGAATAGCACATTTGCAGTGGGAGATATTAAAATTATAACTGAAAGGACATCTCCCCCACCCAAATGGCATCATTTGTACGGCATATATCCCCTCCGCTTGCCAGCACCATCACATTTTCCTACAGCAAATAGCAGCTTTCACCCGGTGGCCATTTTTCCTCTGATACATAATCAGTTACAGTACATTTAGATCTGCAAACAGCATACACACACACACAAACCCTTATTCAACATACATTTCACCAAGAATACAGGCTCACACAGGCAGAACTGTCTTTGCTAAAAGTTCTGCTTTGTTTGAGCTGAGCTGAGCTGAGGAGAGGAGAAAAAAACTGAAGCAGACAGCTAGAGCTGAATTTGTATGGGAACAAGCAATGCCATCTCTTTACTGGCTGCTAGACATGGGGGGCGTGTTTAGTAATCCGATTTTAGAACAATTGAGCATGTCTGGCAAGCCAGGAATCAAAGCAAATCCCCGACGGTGGGAGGCAAGTGGGTTACAGGAGGAGAAGGAAATCTAAGTGATTAAGGAGATGTTGCAGCCTTATTATTAAATTCTGGACAACCAGTGTGGCAGGTATTGAAAGATTTCAAAGAGGCTGTTCGCTGATTTTTGTGTGTGGGATTTACATGTCCTTTAAGGAATTTTAACTGAATTTTTTAGTGTTACTTTATAACTATTTCTCTGTTTTGTTGTACCCTGAAAATTCAGTGGATGGAATATTCAAAATGTTTGTCATTTTACAGATGATTAGTCAAAATCATACATTAGTTTTTCAACTAATTTGCCCTGCTGTTCTGGTTGTACTTAAGTATTGTATTAATGATTTATGTGTGCAGAGTAATTAGAGTAACACACATTATAAATCTTATTCAGAAGATAGCCAACAGTTTATAGAGAGCTGGGCAGAGCTACCCTAGGGCCTTTTCCCTTCCATAGAGCTTCTGTACATTGTTGTTTTTCGGTTACAGAAGCTGATAGATGTGTCATTCCCCAGACACCCCCTCCCGGCATTCTTCTTTATCTCATCCAGTCCTTCCCCCATGATAATATTTTGGACAGCTGCATAACACAACTTTGTCTTTTACTCTCACCTCTTGCAAGGGACTGTTGGTGTCCTTCTCCGTAGGCATCCTAGGTGGTTGTGTTTTGTAGCAGTTAGGAGACTCTATGTGATACTTCAAAAGGAAAACACCTAGTTTGGGATATTTTTATACCTTTGTTGGTGTATCGGGAACTACTTGCAGCACTTCCTGTTGCCATCAGTAAGAAGAAGCTTATATTAGTGCTTTAATTCAGACACTGCTCACTAGTTGAGATCAAAACGTTGCAGGGCTAATCGCTAAGCATATAGCTATGTTTCGAAACGGAAGAACAGTTGTGTCCATTGAAAACCCAATACACAAAGCTCTCACTAAGCAGCTATCTTGGTTTTTTTTTCTGCTTGAATTTTGCACTTTTTTAGTAAATGATCCTTTCTATGTGTGCCATAGTGCTTACAGCCTTTTTGTCAACTTAACATTGTATTTGCATGTACAGTATCCATAAAATATGAATCCAGAAATTAAATGTTGTTTTCAGTTTAGATTCATTTTTGTGTAAATGAGATTCAGTGTTATTATTTCAGACCAAGCCATTTTGTTCCTTTAACTTTTTTTTGCAGCAGAATCTATATTTTACCTTTTCTCTCATTACTGAAATGGTAAACCTAAAGTAACACACTCTTTGCCTTGAATTCTTTGGCATGTGTGACCGTTTAATTCTATCTAGTGAGCTTATGTAACCTGTGGTCCAGTGAATTCTATCTCTACCCTCACAGGTCTAAAAGAGAAGGGTTAACGTAGTAGAGATCTATTTCAGCAGCAGTATAGCATTTAGCACCGTTTGGCTGTCTGAGCTCTTCAGAACAGATAGCTTTTCATTTAGCCTTTGCTCTGACAGCACATGCCCTGGATAAGTGGTGTAGGTCTATACAGGTGAAATCTATTCTTATATTTGCCTCAGGGGCGACTGGACAGTAACAGAATTTTTCAAACCCGTTGGGCCCAACCGCAAAGCTGAGAATAAATGGCTGACTTGCCAGGGCTCGACAGAAAAATCAATGCCTGGTTATACAGACATGACAGACCTGGGCTGCAGTTCTTTTCAGAGCAGAAATAGCTTTAACCAATTTTCAGCTTTTTTTACATTGTAGATGTATTTTTTCATACCACAGTTTCAAACCCACCATTAAATCTATGTGATTTCTTATTTTAGGAAATTCTCGTGCAACCTCTGCGATAGAAGTTTCAGGGAGAGGTGGGCTCTGAACAATCACATGAAACTACACACTGGAGAAAAGCCCTTTAAATGTACCTGGCCTACATGCCATTATTCTTTCCTCACTGCATCAGCCATGAAAGATCACTACAGGACTCACACAGGTTGGTTAAGAAAGAATTGTTTATTATTATAAAAATTGCATTGTAAATGTCAGTATAGCCCTCAAAGGTTATTAAAATATAGTCCTGATGTAGTGATAACTGTTCGATTGTAGTTTTGTAAAACAATATTTATGCCTACTTGACTTGTGTTTTGCTTGCAGTGTCTTGTATTTGCTGACATTAGTTACTAATGAAAACCCCGGTTTATAGATTAAGGAAATGATTTAAATATATTGGACTATTTGCAGCACCTGACTAAATTTAGCACATATAAATGCAGACTGCATGTTCACTTTTACAAAATGACATTGTTGGAAAAGAATTACAGGCTACAAAGTTCCTTATTGAGAAATATCTAAAGAGTTTGTGGGAGGCCCTAGTCTCCTTAGCTCTTCTGACAAGGGTGTTGACGATTTAAGGTCTCCAGCCTGCCCTGAGAGATCACTTATATCGAGCAGCAGATGAAAAGCCAGTGCAGATGTAATTTATCGTCGGTGTTTCCTTCTAAAGAATAATTGTGGAGACTTGGTTAGATCAATAATATGGATTTTTGTTGTTAGGTCTTGTAGTCTGCACCATAATGAGAGAGAGGGGACAGTGGCTATTTTCTAATAGAAAATAAATAATTGGTTCCTGTGTCTTTTTACTTTTGAATGCAAAATGGCACACTTAAAAAAAAAAAAAAAAAAAAAAAACTCCCAATTTCTATCCTGTCCCTGTTATCATGTAAGCATTTGATGTGGTCACCCAAAGCAATCATTCATTTTATCTGTCTAAGAAATGTTAAGGTTACAAGTGAGGATTCTGTAATCATACATTAGTTAAATTCTGTGCACTCACAAACTAAATGTCACCAAAATGAAAAATGGGAATATCTGAATTTAAAAAAAATGACAATTTGGTTCCCTAAATTAAATGCCTGTGATTAAAACATGCACAATGCAAGTGAGCTATATCAACACTTTCACTGCATTTATGCTCTAAAGCAGTGCTGTCCAACTGGCGGCCCGCGACCCCCCCTCTGTGTGGCCCCCCACCTGTCTGGCTGCTTTGATAACTTACCTTTGTGTAAGCTTTAAATGGTATCAGTACCGGCCCCCGGCATGGTTAAACCTCAGATTCAGGCTGTAAACCCCCTGTATTGTTTAAAAATGTAATCCCCTGTGTTGTTCACACCTTTTAATCCCTACATTGTTCATCCCCTGCATTGTTCACACCTCAGGCTCAGGCTGTAATCACCCACATTGTTCACCTGTTCACACCTCAGACTGTAGGAGCAGTAAAAACCCAAAAATAAACCCTGCACACTATAAAAAGAACATATACTGAGGTGGTACTGCAATTAAAAGTTTTTTAATATATAGTTATTGTGCAGACTGGCAGCAGGAGCAGTGGCAGCATTGTGTTACTGTAGGCTACCTGTGTGTGCCATACTCTGCCTGCCCTATGCTGTGTGTGCCATACACACAGGCAGGGTAGGGAAGGCAGAGTATGGCACACTCAGGCAGGGTAGGGAAGGCAGAGTGTGGCGCACACAGGCAGGGTAGGGAAGGCAGAGTATGGCACACACAGCAGGGTAGAGAAGGCAGAGTATGGTAGGTTTTTGCTGTACTACCACCATTAATATGGCTATGGTCATGCAATAACATGGGTGTGGTTTCAAGTGGGTGTGGTTTTAAAAAGGGGAGTGGTCAATACTAGCTTCCATTATCAGCCCTCCACCACGGAGGCCGGAAAAATTCCGGCCCTCGGTGCCACAGAAGTTGGACAGCACTGCTCTAAAGAAATCTTTTGTAGAAATGAAGATGTATTCCTGTTCTATTTAAATATAAATTCCCTTATAAAATACATTTTCCAAATGCAAGTGAAAGGCCTGAAGGCCTGGAGAAAATGAATTTCCCATGTTACATGAGGACAGAAGGCAAAATTTGCTACCTTCCCCCCCAACTGCAAAAAAAGATTATGATTCCCTATAACAATAGTTAAATTGTTGTGCAGAAGGGTTAGTGACCACTGTGGCTGGGTGATAGTCTTCCAGTCCTTTCGGGAGTGCTATTACAAAATGAGTGTATGTGCACAGTAAGCAAGGAATATATTTGCTTAAGGTGTGCATTCTTGTTCAGTGTCCCTGGGGTTTTCCAAATGAAGGGGTTGCTCCGTTATTTGGATCCACTTACATTAGTTAATTCTCCTAAAAAAACTTAAACATTAAGTGCAATTGCATAGTAAATATAAAGTAAAACTTTACATAAGCCCAATAGGATTGTTTTGCCACCATTTTGTATTTATGCTAGTTTTTAAGTTACAAAAATGTATATTTATGTCAGCATTGTTATAGTTATTCTCGTTTCTATGTATACCTGGTTATGACGAGAATAAAAATGTGATACAAATATACATTAATTCAACCACAGCTCTCCATACACACATTTATAGCAATACTGAGCATGTGCAGTAACACATATAAGACACCATTCACTCACTAAAATATATTGCATTTATTTACAAGAATAATAACAAACATCCAGCTCATACTTCCTGTGCGTCCAGCATGTGTGTACTCTGTGTAAACTTGCAGCAGGAATATTTCTATAAATGAAAACTAACATTTCTTTTAACCCAGCCTTTTAATCTTCTAAAAACAGTTTTTTCCTAATGAATAAAAATTAGAACCTTAAAACAAAAAGGGGCAAACAGGTAAATACTAGTTTCCATTGCAGTTACAAATGACTTAAACCTAAAGATCCGCAAACTCGCCTAATAAATGGATTTTTTTGCTCTTTGGACACCCACATGCTGGGCTTAAACACTTTAAACCATATATTATACTAAAGGTCTACAACACTTGATGCACACCTTATTCAACAACAACATTTTCCTGCCTGTTTTTTACCCACATATCAATCAGGCAGTCTGGGGGCCAATAAGTTGCAGACTCATTTTAAAGGGGCTGTGCTTTTATGGCCTAGTGTATGGCCAGCTTAAGACTATTGAAAAGTTTTATTTAGCTTTCATTTTCATAAATACAGTATGAGGTTAATTTTAGGCAGTTGGCAAGCTTAATTTTTCTAGTTGTTTTTTGTTTTTTTTTTTTTCAAATCCCCTAACTTTTAATCCTCTATTATCTTTTTAGTATTTCATAAAATGATTTCCAGCCAATTACAAAGGACTGTTGAACCATCTCACCTAATTTCTTTGATCCTGTTCCAAGTAGTACACTCAACATTCTGCAGCTCCAGCTGCAATGTACATTTGTGCATGATATTGTATGGGGTAGACATAAGAATAATAAGACTAAGTAAGAAACAAAACACCAGCCTCTGTAAAGGGTTAGTCACCCTGTGTCATATTGTAAAAAGACAACCACTTAAAAGGTCATTATAAATCACTTTGACAAGGTAGTTAAAGGACAAGGAAAACATCATTCAGTGAGGGTTGTTTGGCACCACCAGGGAATAGAATAGTTTTACCTTGGGCAGGCTCACCAACTATTTAAAAAATTTAGCATGGATAATTTTTGTGCGCCACAGAGCCATTTTCATGTATTTTCCTTGGATCCCTTGCAACTGTCCACAACTGTCTAAATGAGCAATACAGTGAATTTTCTGGTTTTACCTGCTATTCTGATGTTCCTGCACTATTCATGTGTGCTGTCTTAGCTGCAAGAGGCCTGTGTGAAATCTTGGGACATGGTGGCATGGAGCTTAGAGGAAACCATGTTCCTGGGCATTTGTTTGTATAGAAAGGTAGCACCAGTAAAATGTAAGCATTTGCACTTGTCCTTTAAAGGACATAAGCTGCTTGCAATACTGTGGTTTTTGTGCTTAAATGAAAAATGGGACATCAAATTTCATTCTTTGTCAACCTTCCTTTATAAAATTAGTTACTGGCAAGAAATGCTTCATTTGCAGGTGCAGGCCAAACAGCTATCACTTTATTGAATTTAAATGTATATAAAATAATTTCACTTTATAGTTCTGACTTTTTTTCCCCGCAGCTCTTTAGTTCGGCATTTTAACTTTTACTTGGGTGTTAGGATCACTGAATATTTTGTTTCTAGAGTCTGCCAGAGTTTTGGTATTTATTTAATGCTCAGTATTTTGATTTGAAAATGTAGTCACACCATGTAAGGATGTTGGGTTGGGTTGAAAATGAGTATTATAACATGTATACCCATAAACTGCTGGCCTGCTGGCATGCCATATGTAATAACTTGTCATATCACACTGAGGTGCCAACAGGCAAGTGCATTTACAGCATGACAGTGATCCCAAGCATGCCTCAGAATCTGCCAGCATATGGATGTGAATACAATTTATGTGTATGGCTGGCAATAATTATATGATGAATTCAAGCCAGTTAGCATTTGTCATAAAAACTATAACAAAAATGGTGCACAAGAGGAGACATGCTGCTTTATAAGCGTAGTGTCAGACCATTGGTTGGCTTTTTGTAAATGGGATTTTTCTTCAGAAAATTGTGTCAACAAAATGCTGAATTGTTTCCCATTGTGGCACGCCTGCAGAAATCTCTTCCTGTTTACAGGCAACAGTTGTACAGCTATGCCATGCTTGTACCAATTGCCATTGTTTTGGGTGCCAATCCTTTCCATTGTTTTGTCTTCACTGCTCTTTAAGAGAAAAGTCACAGAGACAAAAGACAACACAAATCCTTCCAAGCAGAAACTGGTTAAATAGCAATTTTAGGGGTGTAATTCAGTTTTGGGGGAGGGGGGTATTTTACCATAGAAATGTGCCATTTATTATGATCACGTAGTCGTGTCTGTCCATATGTTCTTATAAAAAATGGACATAAGTTATGCATGATACTGTCACTGTCCTTCATGATATATAGCTGGATCAGAGGAGAGAAAACAAGTATAGTCATAAGGGGCATTGCCAATACATTTATTATAGATTAACCATTTCCAGGTCATATGATTTTGTTCAAGCTGTAACTCACAATCCAACATTTTATAAAATAAAACCCAGAACCTTAGAACATGCAGTGCTGGTAGTTTAGAACCTGTGGCATGGTATAGGTTAAGCAGTTGTGTAAATGAAAAGCTCTGTGCACCTTATGTTAATTAGAAGTAATTCAAGTTTAAACTAAAATATTCCAAATCTATTTAAATCAGTTTTTCTTTGTATTTTGTTCTCGGTTGCTTCAGTTGACAGAAATTGTTCAGGGCTTTGTGATCAAATGAGTGTTTGTGTTTATGTGTGTATTAATCTATGTATGTATTAATAGATGTGTTTAGATATATAGTTATAGTCATATGAGAACTTTACACAATATTTAGTCTGCTCAGAAAAGCCAGATGTATGGAAATTGGAGAGAGAGAGAAAATCAGGATATGCATAAAAACTGTTCGAGTGCATAAAGCAGCCCCATCTGGAAGGCATCTAACAGAAATGAAGTTGTACAAAACCATTCTATTGATAATAAAGCTAATTTTTATGGGTCTGACAAGTATGTAATTATGTTCAGTGGTGCTTTTCAGATTTTATCACAGTCAATAAACCGCAGTGGTAATTTCATTCCCATTTGACATATTTACATGGAAACATTTGATTGGAGGAATTAGTAACCCTGAAAGCCTTGATAGATATGTTTTAACGATCTGTGACCTCCACAATTCCACATCTGTTTATTGTTGCAACAGGCGAGAAGTCATTCTTGTGTGACCTTTGTGGCTTTGCTGGTGGGACCCGTCACGCCCTTACTAAGCACCGGAGGCAGCATACAGGTTGGTCAGTTGCTCTAAGCACCTCGCAGCAATACGGTAGGACAAACACTGCTATGAGGGCTTAATTTCTGCTATTCTCTGTGCATATTTCAAATCTGTGTAAGTACTTATTACAATTAATAAAATGCATACAAATAATTCTGCTGCCGTTCTTATTGACAAAGGGGCAGCTATAAAAGATATGTTTGTTCTTGCTCAAGCTTCGTAGATGCATGATATATGAACACGCATTTCTTTCTTGTTTCTGTTCTACATGACATTGAAGCAAATGTTTGTTTAAGGAATAATAAAGGCACAAATGGTTGATTGCCTATCACTGTCAGTGTTAAAATCAAATTCAGCAGCACTTCAGGGACACAGACACAGCTGGTCAGGCACAGTTTTATTTTTGCAGAGCTGCTTTTGTAAGCTAAGGGTGGGGGGTAGATGGGTAAAGAAGTATAAAGATCAGTTATTGTAATGGATGATATAATAAACATGCTCCTTGTTTAAATGAGTGACACTGTAACTATCAGGAAAATTCCTAACTTTCAATGATCACTAACATCTGGATATGAAAATGACCTACATGAATTAAAATGAGAAATTTACTGACACTTTCAGAAAGTCTTCATTGTCTCTGGAAAATAAAGGAATATTTTCCAGAGATAGTTCTTTTTGTCTTGATAGACTGGGTTTGATTTTGTTTAGGCAACTGATAAAAGATGTCTGCTGACACAAGGGTGAGGACATTGCAGGGGGAAAAAAATTAAACAGGACTTTGGCTACTTTGAAAGCAGTTTTACCAGTTATGTATGTCAACGGTTCCAAAACATCAATGCACCTATGGCACACCAGGCCCTTCGATCGCTGGTATGTTGAGGTGTGGCCACAGTCAAAGTTTTCCTATTTGTATATCACTGCTTCCAGTAGAGGGAAATAGAAACATCTGCCTGTAGGAGACCTTCTGGTAACAGGCAGACTGCCACTCAGAAACACCAAAGTGAGCATTCCCAGCACTACTCTGCCGACGTGCATCCTATATACCTCTGTGGGAAGCAGTGGCAGCCAGATTTGGATTGGAATATTCTTATTTCTGTTCTGAAAAATTTGTTTTCTGTAGGTGATCCCAGGCAAGGGACAGTCAAGTTGCCATTACATTAAAAACATGGCAAAAAGCTGTGATGGTACAGGTTGAAATGCTAGAACAATGCAGATGCAGTCATTTTTTTCTTCAAAGCACCTTCTCTATTCACAAAAATGTTCTAAGTAAAAGAGCAGTGGCTTAGCTTTAATAGAGGATAGATAAAAGAAGTGGTAAGGGAACCAGTTCCTCTATAGAAAAGTGAAATAGATAAATGTGTGTGCATACATATGCCCCCCACAGCTAATGTACAGGAAACCAACAAATTTGAACATAAGAGACTCTAAAAATCTAAAATTTGCACAGGAAGACTAAAAAGAAATAAAAGGAAGAATGTGGTTGATAAATTAGAGGAATAGATTTTAGTACATTTTCTTGCTCTTCCTCTTATTTTGGGTATATACATTTTTGTAAGCATATTCAATATATTTTGGAACTATAATTATGAGGTCCCCCCTCCATTCACATTGGAACCTCTAAGGCTAATTAAAAAAAAGTGCTGTGAGTGGTTAAGGCTGCTAACAGAGACTGTTAATTATTTTATTTAATCCCATATTCTGTATACTGATATTTCTATTGATGTCAATTAATACTTAAGGTAGTGTATGTCTAGAATTGCTTCTGTCTGATGAATTTCCTTTAAACAGGCATATACTGAGTATGTTATTTTTCTAGTTATCAGTTTCAACAGGAGAAATTCACTCCATTTCCCCACTTAAGTGAATTAAAACACCCTTTTCAGCTCTGTTGCGATCATAGAGGCACCTAGTCAGTTCATCATTCATTTGGAGATTGCTTTGTACTTCATAGGCTACACATTCTTGACAGTTTGAAGAGACATCATGACATATAGTAGTATTTTGTTCAATCAACGGCATAGCCACCTCCAATTATACTGGAGATGATTGACAAATAGCTACCAAACGGAACTTCCTGAATTATGTGACTGTCTTCTGTGTGAGGGATATTTGTGGCATAAATGGCTAAGAATTGTTTTTTTCCTAAACCTGACAAGCAACATTCATTAATTATAGGGAAAGTAATAAGAGAGGATGCATCACAGAGATCTTCCATCAACCCCCCTTAACAAGCAGTATTTGATTCTAAGACAAAAATATTCCAGAATATATTTTTAGGAGTATAAATGTTATCCTGCCATCCATATGATTGTCTGCATGTAGGCAGTAAAGCAAGATTATCTGAAGCTTGAAATAACAGATAGAGATCTCTTTGTGTCTCTAGGGTGCCCCCAACACTCCAGTCACAGCATTTGATATTTGTTTTGTGGAATTTGTAGAACAGTAAGCTAAGCAGAGCTTGATTAATTATATAGTACTTAATATCTGCATTAGAAGCTATGCATAAAACAAGAAAGGCAAATTTCAGAACTGTTATATAAATAAGAATCCTGGTGAAAGCCCGCAAGCATTACTCTTGATTACAGCAATTACATTCAGTAGTGAGATTGAAACGTTGAACATGTCATTGTATATACTTAGCTATTATTTAATATCAGACTGCAGTTTGCTACATACAGGTAAGTGGAGATTAGTATACTGTAAGTACCAGGGATTCAGATTCAATTATAAAGGCAGTCCTAGTAAAAGGCTTAAACACAGTACATGCTTTAAGGTAACAAATTCAGTTTAGTAAAGGAATACTGCCAGGGGAAAGGAGCTCCAATATTTCTAAACTGACTTGATTCAGTGTCTCCAGGTGCAGACACATCAGTAAGCTTCATTGAGCATAGGGGTAGATTCTTGGCCTTGGCCAGAAATCCGTCTCATGGCATTGGCCTTACAGCACCTTCTGGTTGAAAAATCGCCTCTTTCCATGACGCCTCCCATTTCTTTTAAGCTTAAGCACACATAGGGTATTTTTATTTGCCTATGGTAAATTGTTCTCCCTGTGGACACGGCAACAACAGGAAATACCTTTGTATGGCACCTTAATATATCCAGACAATTTAAAATGTATTTTTCAGAATATGCCACCTTTTGCATTTTCTCACAAATATGCCTCACACCTATATAATTCAAGTAAATGCATAGGAAAAGTTATTTTAGGTTGTTTTGTCACCTTTGGGGAGTGCAAATTCCAACAGAAGACAAAATGGCCCCTTGTGTGAACTGCAGGTCTTCAATTATTTGTCTGCCAATGCACCACACACTGGGCAACATTGTGCATCAGCAGATAACTTTTTTTAACCTGCTTAATCTCCGGACTGACTTATATCATATATATTATAGCTAGCATTATTTCTTAAATTGAATTGAATTTACTCTTGCTGTGAAATTCAGTCCATTCTTTCTAACTGTTCTTTCAATAGGAGAGAAACCATTCAAATGTGATGAATGCAACTTTGCATCTACAACTCAGTCCCATCTAACAAGGCACAAAAGAGTCCACACTGGAGAGAAACCCTATAGGTGTCCTTGGTGTGAATACAGGTTTGTAATACTGGTGTTTTTATTTACAAGATACAAAATAAATTGTTTAATTATCTGGGTTTTTTTTTTATTCAAAATAGCAAATGAAACTGCTCACCACCAGGTAAACCAAATCTGTGCTTGAAATAATTTGAAAGATTTACAAGAAGGTTTGTGTGGACTGAGCACCAAAATGAACCCTTCTTGTGCTGTAGGCCTATTTAAATTCAGTGTGCAAGAGTGAGGCTATGAATAAATGTTGTCTCAAGAAAGTGAAGTTGTCTATTTTGTGTGTGTCTTACGTAGCGTACCAGTGTGTGGGTGTTAATGTATGTGTCTTGAGCAAACTGGGATTGGGGTCATTTATCAAGACTGGGAAAATTTGCTCGTGGGCAGTAACCCATGGAAACCAATCAAACTGTTGCATTTATTGTTCTATCTCCAGTTGGCTGGGAAAAAAACAATCACTGATTGGTTGCTATAGGTATTGATAAATGAGCCAGGTATGAATGTATGCATGAATATGTGCTTCTGTCTGAACCTCAGTTTGAATGAATATTATTGAGCATCACTTTAAATTAGTGATGGTGTTACTGAGGATATAAGAAACGGAATTTGTGTCTGTTTTATTTATAGGTAACACCATATTAAACAGATTCTATGGGGCACATTTATTAAAGTACGACAGGTACAAAATACAAAAAATTTGTATTTGGTCATACTATGCGTATTTTCTGCGACATTTTCGTACCTTTCGTACTTTTTTGTACTTTGCAATAAAATTTGTGCAACATAATTGTTTTGTCGCGCCGAGTACGAAAGTTTCGGATTCATTCAAGCTTCGGTATCGTGACTTTCCTTGGGCCAGGTTGGAGCTGCAGAGTGCCATTGAGTCCTATGGGGGGCTTAAAAAATCATGCACAGAAGGTTTTCCCGTCTTTTACAACCGTTCGATACGAAAATTTTGTGAATTTGGGATTGCCAATACAATATTATCGTGACTATTCTGATTTTTTCGGAAGCATTTTCGTGATATTTGCGATCATCAGAAATTATCATATCTAATCCGAATTTTTCCCATTTCGAGATTCAAACTCGTACTTTCATGAATGTGCCACTATATGTGAATCAGCAAATGTGTCACATGACACAACACATTGCTTAGTTAAGCATACTACATAAAAATTACACAGTAGAAATTGAGAAATATATTAGGAAGCTAACATGACCATGAATTGAGAGGCATTGCAAGGCCTATTAAGTTACATGCTTTGTCATGTCATAATAATATAATCGCGCCTAAACAGAAAATTGGTTCTTGAATCTTATAAAATCAGCATCACAAATGAAGGCTGTTGTTTATTTATTTATCATAAAGAATACATTTAAATGTTCTATTCACAAAATGTTGTAGTTTCTCCAAAGAATATATATCTTGCTGTACTAGTCTTGATAAAACCCTTTTGGGTTAAAGCTGGATATATTTGTTTTGCAAGCAATGTAATGTTTTGGAAAGTAAGCCTTACAAAGCATCACAGGTTTATTCTTCAGCAAACATTTGTGAAGGAAAACATGACATGTCAAGTACTAAGATCCATCTATTAGTTATATTGTAGAGGTCCATTAAAAGGCATTAAAACAATAAAATGCATTGAACTAAAGGCTCCA
The DNA here is from genome assembly GCF_000004195.4 of Xenopus tropicalis. Lineage (NCBI taxonomy): Eukaryota > Metazoa > Chordata > Amphibia > Anura > Pipidae > Xenopus > Xenopus tropicalis. The sequence goes on along the minus strand of NC_030682.2, from coordinate 99,913,063 downwards.
CTGAACAGAAACTGTAAACAAAGCATTCCTATTATTTTTCATCATCCCAGTATACATATCCTAAATCTTCTATTCTTTGTATATAATCATCTTTGGCAATAAGCATTAATGCCTCATTAGCCACACTTATACATGCTTTATCTCTTCATTGTCCAATGGTAGACCCTGAAGTGGTTATTGATATCATCCAGAGACTGAACGCTAAATGTTTTATTTAAGACCCCACAGATTTGCAATGTACCTACTCATGCAGAAATGGAATTGTAGAAGTATGTAATTTAGAATTACTGAATTTCTTAAGCACTTTAGAGTTTGGTATAACCAGACATCAGTATGGATTAACAAATGTGTATATATATATATATATATATATATATATATATATATATATATATATATATATATATACATGCTTTGTTGTATTTCTTCTTTTGAGTCTTCATTGAAAAAATAAATAAATAATCCACTAATTTATGAACATGTTTAATTTACTGTTTGTTTTCCCATAAAAATATACAGAAGGACCTACAAGTAAATAAGTCTCTCTGTCTGTCTATCATCTATCTATCATCATCTTTCTAATTTATCTATCATCAATCTATCTTTCTGTCCCGTTCAGAACTGAAAGCCTACACCCACGCTCCCTTGTTCTCTTTTTACCCAGTACTTTAGACTTAACTAAATGGAAGAACATGCTGATGTAATGCCACAATATCAGAAGACAAAATTGTAATCATTCCCATAATGTGAGTGTGTCTAATGGTTTCCAAATTTAGGGAAACGGGGCACCCTACAGATAAAACAGTGACAGCCAGATAGCTGAACTTGTTCATAATTTAGGCAAAACAGAATTGCACATTAATAAGCATTTTAGAGTAGTGCATAATCCCATTGTAGGTGCATCAGTATTGTGGCTCTTAACAGTGTATGAAAAATTATGCCAAACAGAGGATCCGTCCACTCTAGCCACAATGTACTTATTTTCTGTAAATCTACAGATATACCCACTTCTTCAAGGTGCAATATGACAACAAATAAATTCTGATTTGGAACTGGTCCCTAGCTCAATACAAGTCTTCTAAACATGAAAAAAATATATTTATTTTGCACATTAATGGTTTGTCTAAAAAAACATTTTTTAGGCCTTAAGTGCCCCTAAGGGCAATGTCACACGGGACAGATTGTCAGCCTGCGGATAAGTGCATGGTGGCAATCTGCCCCCTAAGCTTAAAAACTCTTTTAGTTATGCAGGCACACGCAGCCAATAGGGGGCGTGGAGGCAGAGTGTCATCCTGCGCTTATCTGCAGGTTGACAGTCTGCTCCATGTCACCTTGGCCATTTTGTGGTTCATAATATGGCCTTCACATTCCTGATGTCTTGCAATAAGATGTTTTTGCATGTTGCCAGTATTATTTACATTTATAGTTTCTAATAGTTTTTACACAAGAGCTGTTTATGAAACAGTATAGGGAGACACTTCACAGGAACACCATAATCCTAGACCTGCAGCACCATTATCCTTCCTTATCTTATTACACTTAGATGATATTTATTTTAAGTGTAAAATCAAATATTTTATTTTACGAAGAATATAAAAGTATATTCTTAGGCAACAAAATATATGTTTAATAGGGCACTTGTTCTGTTCATGCATCAGGTTTGTGCATTCTTGTTGCCATATAAATCCATAATCAATTTGCATATATCTATTTATGACATTTCATCCATTCGGGATATGTAGATAAAGTATGTTGGCTTACTTTACAACTGCCTGTAGCCTTTTTCCTTACACCTGACTGCAATCATAAATATCTTGCACATTAAAAATCACGATCACCCACCAAATCTTTTATTACTGTGCAGAGAAGACTTAAGTGATATGATTATTTCCTGACTGGCCAAAGTCCTCACTCTGGAAATGCTGTTCAGTGTGATGCGGTACAACACATGTAGCATTTTGTAAAGAAACATTATTTTTAAGGGAAAAAGTTTTTTGTTTTCAGTTTATGTACAGTGTTAAAATTTATTTTTAGTATATACAGATATAGCATCCCTTATCCAGAAACCTGTTCTCTTTTTGCCTTTTCTCTATAATAATAAAACCGTACTTTGCATTTGATCCCAACTAAGATATAATAAAATCCTTATTGGAGGCAAAGCAATCCTTTTGGGTTTATTTAGGGTTTAAATTATTTTTTATAGTAGACTTAAGATATGGTGATTCAAATTATGGAAAGACCCCTTATCCGGAAAGCCCCAGGCCCCAAGCATTCTGGATAACAGGTCTCATACCTGTATATTGTTAATATTTATTTGATATAAAGGTATCTAGTACCTCAAGCACAAAACCTGATAAAAGTCGCAGTTTGGACACAAAGGAACTTAGAAAAGAAAAAAACATGGTCATTTAAGACTTTTCACCTTTTTTTCAAACTTGTTTTTCAAAAGTTTTCGTTTTCAGTTTATGTACAGTGTTAAAATTTATTTTTTGAATGTATATACAGATATAGTATCCCTTATCCAGAAACCTGTTTTCTTTTTGCCTTTTCTCTATAATAATAAAACAGTACTTTGTATTTGATCTCAACTGAGATGTAATAAAATCCAGCATTCTGGTTAACAAGTCTCATACCTGTACTTCCTTCTCTTTAGAAAGGGGTTTAAATACATTGATATTGCCAAATAATTTCAGTGCTACCATTGTGGATTAAAAAAATAACTAATACCATTGATGTTAAAAGAGCCAATAACACCTAGAAAATAAACCCAAAATTGGGTAACAAACAAAATAGCAGGTAAATTAAAGGAGAACTAAAGTTTAAGTAAAGAAATAGGCTAGACATGTTGCACATTATGTTTTGGCCTTCTGTACCAACCCAAGGCAACCACAGCCCTTTAGCAGGGAAAATCTGTGAATCCAAAGTTGCCCCCAGTAGCTCCCCATCTTCTTTACTGCTCTTTCACTGCACATGCTCTGTGCTGCTGTCAGTTACTGAGCTTAGGGACCGATTCACGATATACTGTATATATAGAATATAAATGTCACAGACAGACAAACCTCATTTTGTGCTTGATAATTTGCTACAACCCCTAAGCTTAGCTGCTTAACAGCATGTGAGTGTCGCAGACACTTCTGATTCCAGTATGGTGACCCCCTGTGGCAACTTCGAAAGCCTAGATCATTACTATTCTGGAGATGCTAATCCTTTAGGCTGGTTCACGAAGTACAGTATATAAAATATGGCATTTCTAGCCATGTTCATGTTTTAGTTCTCCTTTAAGAGGCATATTAATCAAAATTCACGAAGTACAGTATATAAAATATGGCATTTCTAGCCATGTTCATATTTAGGTTTTAGTTCTCCTTTAAGAGGCATATTAATCGAAATTCAAATTTGTTAGGTTCTAGAGAAATAAACTCACTATTTAAAAAAAAAAACCTGAATATGTGCTTATTTATTAAAACAATCTGAATATGAAAAAAAATCATGGAAAGAAACTCCAATACCTTAAATTTGTGCCTTTATAACCCCTACATGTGATTTACAATACTTGCACTTTGTACCAGTCCAGCAGGTCAAGATGCAAAGTACTCGGCACACAGTGCTCTGGCATTAACAACCACACTGAAGAAGTGTTAGGGCTCCTTTTGCTCGTTGCACCTACACATACTACTGCAACTGAAGGTGCCTTTGTCCACTCTTTAAACTAGTGTATATGTGAAACTGTATCCATTTAAAGATCTCCATTTTATTTAACACCATATGTGTTCTCATAAGGTTTGGGGGAAAAATAACACTAAAATAAATAAATTAAATATCGTAATTTTGATACTCAACAATCTTGATGACACAATGTCACAAAGAAACAGTACAAGCACGTTACATAGTTTATTTTTGTTGGGGGAAAAAAAACAATTATGCATCAACTTTTACCCTTGAGTTTATCTTCCAGCATCACCTATTCCTCTTAAAATCTTTTACATACAAACAGACTATAGCCATGGCTATTACTGTCATTTATACATCTATTAAGAACCAATGAGCTGAGACTCCTAAGGTCTCATACTTCTCTTATAGGAAAATATTTAATATATCACCACATTATCATCTTTGTCTCCTGGTCACTGTCCATGTACACTATGTTTGAGACCAGTATTGCCCACAGGGGTAATTCTCCTTTAAGTTAACTTTTATTGTGGTATGACATTGTCTGTTATTAATCACTTTTCATTTGGTCTTTTTCTTCTACCTTTTTCCCAGCGTTCAAATGGGATTTGCTGACCCTTCAGCCAAAAAAACCATGGCTCTGTGAGGCTACGGTGTTATTGTTATTAATACTTATTACTTTTCTTTTTTTGACACCCTCTCCCTTTTGTTCTTCAATCTGTTATTTAAACCACTGACTGCTTTCTGTGAAACTGCAAGCTGCTGTTTAAAAAGCAAAATAATTGGAAAACCACCAAAAATAAAAACTGAAGACTAATTGCTTATTGTCTTAGAAAATCGTTGTCTGAATGATAATAAAATTTAATATTAAGATGAGCTACCACTTTAATCACTAACCTTCTGATCAGAACTGTATCAAATACGTTAACAAAATCTTAAGTAGATCACATGCACTACCACCCCAAAGTTCTTGCTCCCCACCATGTTGAAGGCAATTGCATTTGTCTGCCAGGGTCTGTTTTACATAATATTTTTTTAGAGGTGTATAATGCAAAGACAAATACTTATTCATGACACTATATGTACCCTTTAAATTGGTTCTTTTAGAAAGAAAGCCATCACTAACTAGTTCCTCAGTGGTGTAAACTAAAAAAAATCAATGCAAAACCTCTACCTTCCCCATTTCCATCTACTGTATGTATGATAAATATCTTGCCAGCATATCTCAGTTTTCTTCTGTATAAGCAAATGTGTGCCCACCAGGATTTGCCACTAAATTGAACACATGATGTCTGATCAGAGAACTTGGGGAGCTGCCATCCCCCTTTTTTGTGGGTCACCAGTAGAAAGCACTTTTAGTGGCAGTAACTTCAGTTGAATTGCAGTAGATTGATATGTTGGTGGAAAATAATATTTTAACACTAAAGAAATGGCACAGTTTATCATATTTTGATTTATTCAAAATGTGGTTTGTTTTTTTGTCTGACTGCTATAATTGTTGGCAGGCATTATTCTTTTCCAGCATCGCCAGCATCTGTAAAGTACATTTTAATCAAAACTTCCCCTACAATAAATCATCATTCTTTTCATATAACAAGGGACATTAGAAAATATCTCATCCTCTAAGTATCAGCTCTATACACAATATATGTTATTAAACTAAATGACAATATATACACAGTAATTTTACAGTAATCCCAAATGCTAAAAATAAATACATTTTTGCTGCATTCACAATACACACAGCCGAGTTACATTTTTTCGTGATTGTCTTTAAAAGCATTTTTTATTCTTTCCTTGTTCTTCTCTTATTTCATATTTCCACGTTCTTTGTTGAATGCATTTTTAGTTTGATCAAACGTTACTTTAAGGTCAAGTAGTAGATGCAAGCATGATAACAATAAATTTGCTCTATATTGTTTCCAAGGGAAAAACTTTGATGCAAACTGGTTGTTCCTATCCAGCGGTTCTGTATTTTTAAGTTAAAGATGGTGGTCACTGTTTGTACTCTTCCTTTTAGTGAATATTTCAGTTTAAAGGAATACTGTCATGGGAAAACATGTTTTTTTTTTTTTTCAAAACACATCAGTTAATAGAGCTTCTCCAGCAGAATCCTGCATTGAAATCTGTTTTTCATAAACACAGATTTTTTTTTATATTTAACTTCACACGGGGCTAGCCATATTCTTCATTTCCCAGGGTGCCACAGCCATGTGACCTGTGCTCTGATAAACTTCAGTCACACTTTACTGCTGAGCTGCAAGTTGGAGTGATATCCCCTCCCTCTCAGCAGCCGATCAGCAGAACAATGGGAAAGGGAGCAAGATAGCAGCTCCCAGTAGATATCAGAATATCACTCAATAGTAAGAAATCAAATTCCGGCTTGGGACTCCTTACATGGGAGTAGGAGAAACAATAGGTTACCTGAAAGTAGTTCAAATGTGTAGAGCTGAGCCTTCTGAAAGCTCAGACTCTGCACTGAGATGGCTGCCTACACACAAATATTACAGCTAACAAAAATACATTTGTTAGTTCAAGAATAAATGTTTAAATAGTAGAGTGAATTATTTGCTATATAAACAGTGTAATTTAAATATAAAAAGTATATCATAAAAATCATGACTGTATCCCTTTAAGAATAAGGAATCTAATTTTGTGTTGGCAACCCCTAAGCAAAATGATAAATTCCCTGTTTGTTTGAATGTCCCTTAATGTTGGCACCTACTTAAAGGTGAAGTAGGGAAAATATAAATGGAGAAGTATGCGGCTGTCCAACCCAAGAGTACTGGTTTGCAATCTTTCCTGTATCTCTTAATTCTGGCCAGTGGTGCTTACTTTTATTCTGCAGTTCTTCTGCTAGCTGCCATTGTAGTTGATTACCTTCCCACTAGTACTAAATCATCATTTTTTTTATATTCTAGACTAATTCAATTCAACTACTAAAAAAAGTAGATAAGACAGACTGAGCTGCTAGCATCTTTAAAACACCAGACCAGTGCCCTTGACTTAGGAACATGTATTTCAACTGACATTCTCCCATTAGTCTGACCCAGCAGTAGGTGAATGATATCCATTAGGAGACTTTACCATGGCAGCCAAACCAAATCTTATTTCGTGTATTTGAGAGGATATTTGTGATCTAGTGAATTTAAAACAGTGCAGTGCTAAATGAATAGAAAACTGCCCTTGCAAGTTCAGTATTTTTTTCCCACAGCAAATCAGTTTCTGCTACAAGCTGCCCTGCTGCTTGTTCCGGCACCATGTTGCTTCAGTAGTTTTCTGTGTGAATATATTTTAATGTTATATAGAGAAATTGAATTAAATGGTAGCTTACACAATACATTTTGCTGTATTGTTTGTTTTTAAGGAACTCAGAACTCTTATATAAAAAGTCTTTACTGCCCTACATAGTAGCACCAAAACCTCTTAAACACAGTGAATTTCCTCTCCTTTCTCTTATTGCACATTATTTTAGTGATTGCGGAAGGAATGCCTAGGTGTTTGGTGATGTTCTGGGTTTGCGTGAATACAAAAAAACATTATCTATTCATTTATTTCACATGCATAATTACAGTAAAAGCAGAGATATTAAAGCGTTCCTTTTTAATGCAAACACATCTCTTCTTCATTTTAAAAGTGGAATATGTTTCTTCAGCTGTAAAAGCACAATCAAGGCAAAATGATAAGTGAGCCAGTGTTGTAAAAGTAAAACTAATTTTGCCTTCACTCACATGAGCTATAGTAGGAGGAAGCTTTATTGTCCCTGGGAAGGTGATAAGGCAGAGTAATTGTATATTATACTGTCCTGGAACATCTGCCTGAAGACTGTTGGAGCAATTCATCTATCATGGACGCTACAACATTTTTTGTCTTTCTGCTTTAACCCATCCCCACTGCTGGCCTGCAAGAAGGTTTTGATAGGGACTGTGCCTGGGCTGGGGCTCACATTAATCAGTCCCCTTGTTCAACACTCCAGCTGACATAATTACAACCTGCGCACAGCAGTTATTCAAGTCGAGTCCTTGTCACTCGTGGTACGAAACTACACAGCTCAGATCCCCAAGGAGATTGCCTTATCACACAGAACAAGGGCTCACAGGAGTTGAAGAGAATAGAAATGGGAAAATGTCTTCTGGGAGTACTATATATTCCTTTTAAACAAGACATTTGAGAGACTTACAAGGGACAAAGAAGCTTTGTACAGGGCCTGAAGTGAACAGGTTATTCATTTTAAAAGAATTACCCAAAGCATTTTTGTGACGGGGCATTAAAATAATCATCCATATTTTGTATTTTAAAGATTATTATATGTCTATGAAGATTCTCATTCATCCAGGTCATGATATACAGTATCTAGTAGAATTAAGTCTAAAACAACTGGACTTTTCTGAGTTTTTCTTGAAAACGTTTCACCACTCATCCGAGTGGCTTCTTCAGTTCAAATGACTGGTAGGGAATTCCCCGGTATTTAAACTCTTGATGGTAGTAGAGTCACAGACATCCAATCACAATGGTTCCATTGAACTTGTTCAGTTAGGTGTTAGCTGAAACTGACAGGTGTAAGAAGGTATGATCCAATCACAATGGTACCAAGATTCTCATTGATGAAGGTGTTAATCCTTCAAAGTACATGACTGGAAGTGTGAACTGTTGTGAAACTGCCGGGGTAAGGATGTCAACGCGCCATTGTATGTTGGTGACAAGATTATTATAGAAATAGTATTTGCATACACTGTAGCTAGTTCACTTTAAAGCTCACATATTTGTATGTTACTGTTGCATACACATGATATTCTGTATTCCTTGAAAACTGAAAACTGCTTTTATATTCTCAACTTTCTAGGTCTTGATACCCTCAAGACCCATCTGTTGTCTTGGCCAAGGCAAGGAGAACAATCAAGGTTTACAGTGATATTAGTTTGTAAGCTCAGTAATTCACTGTTCAGTGTACTGTGCTGGTTGCCTGGACACGTGTCAGAAATTTCAATTTACCCCGTTACATATCAACCTGCTATGCTTCACAGAGTGGACAGAGCAAAAGTTTATGTTTTTACTTTGTTTTAATGGCAGCAAGAATTGAGTGACACTGCCTCACAACAGTGCGCTTTTTGTTTTTTTTAGAGTTTGGCAAAGCCAGATGTGTAAAGTATATGAAAACCATAGCTTCAGATTGGGAAAAATTGTTGACTGCAAAGTCTAGTTGAGTTTTGCAGAACTGAATGTGAAAGGGAGTTACAGATGTAGCAGACTTCTAAGCACCTGGCACACATGACCACATGGAGCTGATTCGTGTCTATTGTGCCATCATTATATATTAGCTAGACCATCTTTGGCATCAGTTACAATTCATGTTTAATCTAAGCATTTTTCTAGGTTTAATGTGAACTAAAAAGTAACACAACTTTCAATCCAAAAAATAATACTGCATTTCATTAAGATATTGTCCTCCTAATATTTTATTCTGTCCCTCATATACTAGCTAGTACAAAGAGCTATGTTTCTGCAGAATTGTAATGTGCATTAATCTACATATTCTGCTCTACATTTCAGACAGAAAAATGGCACATAAAGACATCAGTATATTAATCCATGTTGGGATTCCTTGTTCTGCCTCCGGAGATGGCAACTGCCAGATTACTTGACCCTCCCTTAAGCTATGTCTGTTTGGGTTGCTGTCTCCCCATGGAATACAGCTGCCAGATTTCTTTACCCCCTTTTCCAGTCTCAATAATGATTGTCTGAAAGACTATAATTAGCTTCTAACATAAGTTATACCCTTATATTCCAATTTTTCTTCAAAAGTTCTGTAAACTAGGTTATTATGTTGACAGGGAGCATTATTTATCTGCAGTTTTGTTCTCTCGGTTTATATGAGTGAGAGCTGCTAATGCTGGTTGCTCTGATGAGTATATCTCAGGATTATTCCCAGTGGGTAAAGTAATTTCAGAGCTATAAGGAGCTTGACTCAACTGCTTGTGGAGACTGTTGATAGAACTGGAAATAACTCTGCAAAAACACTTAAGTGCCTGGCGGTTAGTTAAGGACATTTTTTTACTGGTAAAACAACAAGTGACTAAAGGTGGCCATACACGGGCCGACTATAGCTGCCGATATCGGTCCCTTGAACCGATTCGGCAGCTAATCGGCCCGTGTATGGGGAGAGCAGATCGGCCTGGCCGACCGATATCTGGCCTGAAATTGGCCAGATCTCGATCGGCCAGGTTAGAAAATCTGGTCGGATCGGGGACCGCATCGGCTCGTTGATGCGGTCCCCGATCCAACTGCCCCATTGCCTCCCACATAATCCGATCGTCTGGCCCCAGGGCCAAACGATCGGATTATTATTTTTTTTACCTAAATGGTCCCCGATATCGCCCACCCGTAGGTGGGGATATCGGGGGAAGATCCGCTCGCTTGGCGACATCGCCAAGCGAGCGGATCTGCTCGTGTATGGCCACCTTTAGTCATAATTTTTCAGGGGAAAGAGGTAAGTTTCTAGTTTCCAATAATTATGGCCAGCGTGGATTCTTGTTGAAGTTGACCAGAACATAATCAAAATTTCCCAGTTTTTAGTATTGGAGGGTCTTTCATGACATTCTGCAAGAAGTAATTGTCAGACAATTGTTTTAAATCCATAATAGGTCATTAAATGCAACCCTTTACTGCTGGAATTTAACATTACATACAAAAAATGATTGGCTGTTGTACAGCTGTTGTAAACTGATAAATGTATCTAGAATAACACTGCACAACCGATTCTTAAAATACTTCACACTGATAAACCATCAGAAACATCTTTCAGAGTTTACATTACTTTTTAAAATGCAATTATTTATTTTAAAGAAGTTTTGACTATGATGCCTTACAAATTTTTCTCCATTTAGAGTAGGATTGCATTTTAATTAGGTACGTTATTACTAGAGAAAGGTAATGTGTGGTAAAAAATACCTTTAAGATATGATAACCATGTTTGACTGGGGATCCTCTGCCTTTTGCCTGCAGTGAGTTTTCTATCACTGAACTGTGGGGAATTTGTGTTAACAGTGTAACTTTGTGTTGAAAGTTAAAAAATAACATATCACAAAAAGTTTAAATTTTTAGGTTAGCTAAGATAATAGTAAAAAAAAAAAGTCATCAGAGCATTCCAGTTGCCTTAATTCTATGTCTGTATGGTCATATAGCACTGTACTTATGACAGCATTGTAAAGTCCTTTTGCATATTCCAGGCGCTTGCGAGGGGAGATGATTGCATTAATCTACATATTGGTCTTCATTATTTATTTTGTATAGTTTTTTTAATTATTTGCCGCCTTCTTATGACTCTTTCCAGTTTTCAGATGGGGGTCACTGACCCCAGCAGCCAGAAAACTATTGCTCTCTGAGGCTACAATTTTGTTATTAATGTTACTTTTAATATCTTATATTTTTGTTCAGGCCTCCTCCTATAGATATTTGTCTCTTATTTAAACCACTCCCTGGTTGCTAAGATAATTTGAACCCTACCAACAAGATAACTGGTGCAATTCCAAACTGGTGAGATGCTGAATAAATAGTAAAATAAATATAAAACCACACATAATAAAAAATGAAGACCAATTGCAAATGGTCTCAGAATATTACTCTATACATCATACTAAAAGTTAGCTCAAAGGTGAACAACCCCTAAAAGGCAAACTTTGCATCATTACAAAATCTTGTTTATGTGCCACAATAGGCAACCTAATGCCCATGTCCATGCACAGAATACACAACTATAGACCGCAGAATGGAGTGCACTGACACCTTGGAAGTGCAAATGGAAAGTAAAGGTAACTGCCTGTATGCCTGGGGAATAGAGACAGGGAAGGAAATTTATGATTGACAGCTGAGATTTCAATAAATAAAAGTTGGTCCCCGTAATGGTAGTTTGTGTACAACGCAATCTGCAATTTACAGAAGACATTGGTTTACAGGTTTTATTTAAAATATTGCTAAAATATTTCTATTATGTGAAAAAAGTCATGGCAAAATAATACAAGTTACTTTTATGTATATTTACTTTATTAGATCTAACTGTGCAGAAAATGTCCGCAAACATATCTTGCACACTGGTAAGCACGAAGGAGTGAAAATGTACAACTGCCCCAAATGTGATTATGCAACCAATGTACCAGTGGAGTTTCGTAACCATCTGAAGGAGCAGCATGTCGACATTGAGAACCCTGACTTGGCATACCTTCATGCTGGTAAGACTTGATAACGTTTTACTAGTGAGCTCTTCTATACCGGAATAAGTTTGAGTAATACAATTATGCCTACCAAACTCGTTTTACCATGTTTCCTTTATATTTGTGCTTTAAAAATCTGCTTCATTGTAAAATGTTATGTATTTTTTCAGCCTCTTACTAGTTAATGGACCCAAATTATAATCCAGAGAGTTGGACCAGGGATGAAGAATACTATTTACATCCTTGTTGCACTGGTCTCAACTACAGTGATGGCATACTGTGCCCCCTTGATTTACAAAGCACAAAATCTCCTGATTTAATGTAATGGTATTATGAACGGGGATGCGCAAATACAGTATTTGTCTGAATCCTGAAAAAAGTCCTGGATTTTGCCAAATTCTAAGCATTCAGCTGAATCACATCCATGACTAGTTTCTGTGTGATTGATCTCAAACATTTTAGTCAAAATTGATGTTTTTTTTTTTCCTCTCAAAATAGAGTATGCAAATTAGGATTCAAATTCCATTCTTGATTCACCAAATCTTTAGTAAAGGATTCCAAATTTGGGCAAATCCCAAAATTATAGATTCAGCACATTGTTAAAACAACGGGAGCCCTGTGGGAGTTTGTAATAAGCTTGTGGCCAGAAAGTGGCTGGTTAAAACTGCAGCATGAGTTATTGATTTTCTCAGAAAATGTTTTTTTATAACAAAAGCAAATGTAAAATAAATACCATTAATCAGTGTGGCATTGTATTAATCATTTAATATCTTTTAGGTTTTGTAAGCGTTGTCTCCCCGCTTTTATCCCTGACAATACACTGGCCTACCTAGTGTACCGGAACTAGATGAAAACTAGAATGGCAAACTTTTAATAAAGGATGATGGGTGCCAAGCTGTGTTCTCTGCTAAAAAAAAAAAAAAAGGGTGCAAATAAAAATCAGTGCTTAGGTGCAGTTCTCATGAGAATGCAGCTGCAAGAGTGAAAACAAAGGATTCTAGGCAGGATACCAACGGGGTAATGACTGCACAGTGGGGGTTGTTGTGAAATAGATTTTTTGAGTGTTTCAAAGCCATCCTATGGTCTCATATCTGATAATCTATAACTATAACAAAATGTTATGCTAAATTAATAATGTCATTTCAAGTCATTTAAAGTGCTGTATTCACTTTAAATTACTTGAAAAAGGAAAAGAAAATTAGTAAAGAAAATGATTCTAATTACTGCCTGCCATTCCGTTAGTATTTACATCCAAATCAGATATGAGTAAGGATATTTTAAAGCAACATATAGTTATAGTTTTGCAACAGGTGCGGGATATTTGTCTATGCCTGTCTGCTTTAAATAAATGTCAAAAATCTATTGTAATTAACAAACTTGCATGTGGGATGTAAACTCATGCAGGCTGGTGATTATAGGCCAGTACTGGTTCTCAGTGTAAAAAACACAGTTTTGTTACACCTCATAGAAAATTGCTTTCATGTTTTAAAAGCCCAGCCCTGTGAATGTACTTCACAGTAGGCCATAAATCTATTTAATCTGTTTCTCTATTTTATGTCTTGTCAAGTTTTGTATGTAGATGATGATCTACTCTTTTTTTGTCAATCCAGAGGCAGGTCACATGTGATATATAAGAAATATTCTAATAATATGTTAAGGTGAGTTGGAAGGCATGGTAAAAAATTATAGGGTTTAGCAAGGGCACTAAAGGGTGTCACTAAGGGGCCAACCCACAGAGCCAGGGGCAGGCAGTGTGCTGCGCATTGCACCAAAGAAGAGCACAGTGTCATTAGTCACAAGACATCCCATATGTAGGCAATACATAGAGGACTCTTACCCCTTGCAGTTTCTAGCACTACCTAAGCTAGGTGATCTTCCAGGGGATACGCACATCCTACCCGCTGCATGTTTCCTTTGAATGCAGTGCAGGTAAATACAGGCACCACTTTATTTAGAGAAATTATTTGGCTGTTTTGGGTCAATTTTATGATTGCATAAAGCTGTGCCTTAGGGCAGAACTGAACACTTTGTACATATTTTTGTCAGTTTGGGAATATTTTTTTGGTTCATTCCAAATGTGTATTAAAAAAGGCACTCGAGAAAGCCAGTGGTAGCTGCATAGCTAAATGAAATTCATGTCTTGCAGGAATCTCGTAACATGTTAGTATAGGTCAGCCCTTTCACTAGGTTAATACATTTTCATAGCTCACTTAGAAACATTCTAAATTGAATTACAAAGGGAATAATGGATGAAGCAAGAGAAATGTGAAAAATTCTTAATTACAAATTTATCAGATTCAAAAAATAGACATAAGTGTCAGTAGTTAAATTTGGTGAGCACTTCCTTAGCAGTAAACCAGTTAACACTGTCCTATTTGCATTTTGGGTTTTGCAGAACTTTATGATATTCAGTTGATTGATATGCAAGTAAGTAGAATATATTTTATACCCTGTCTTGTGGACCTAAAGGTTAATCGCATCCACAGTGTCTTTGTGTAGAAAGGGTTATGCTGGCAAGCTGTAATATTGTGATATCATCAAAGTGGGGCCAAAAGGAGATTCTATCTTAGTAGATGTTGCAATATTAATAAACTGAGTCCTGAAAGTTCACATTGTTAAGATGAACAAAATGTGATTTTAATCTTACTTGACAGCAACATATATCATAATATTAAAGTAAAAAAAATTTGATTGTTTAAAGTTATCTTTTATATGATTTTATCGAGTTCCCACTTATTGAATTGAAAGTTTTGAAACTGCAATGTTATGCTAAACGTGACTTGAACGCACAGAGACCCTTTGGTTTCCAAATGTTGTCTTTGAAAATTCTCCAATTTATATCTAAGGATCTAGAAACAAGTTTTGTTTTTCTTTAAATATAGATGATCTCTCCTTCAGTGACTAAATCCACTAATAAAATAAGCTTGTGCTTTAGTTGACAGGGGCAGGAACACCAAAAAGTAAATACTTAAAACGCTTTTATAATTTACTTATGTCTTTCTAGCAGGACCAGATTGTCAATCTTTGGATTCTGGCAAATGCCAGAATAGCTTCTGTAAGATGCCATAGACAGTTAGTATTTATTGGGCTGATGGGGGGGCTGGTTGTGCCTCTGTGATTTTGGAATGCCAGGGCCCATTTTGATCTGGATCTGCTCTCTAGCAACCGCAAATATTAATTCTTGGCAGGAAAAGTCATATATTTAAAAGTAAGGTTTTCATACTGTGTCTGTGTAAAGAGCTATGAATGACATTAAGGCCAATGAAACACTCAAAGGACAACAGCCTATTTGGGGGTGCTAATTTGTAAGAGACTTCCCTTGGGTGATATCTCTTTCACCAGGATGGGGGTCATATTATTTAAACATATATCAGCTATACAGCAGTAAAGTAAAAGTGCCTTAAACTTGAAACCTTACCTTAATATGCTTACTTTTTTTTTTTACACATTTCCCTGACATTCAAATAATAATCCAATGGGGCTCATTTATAAACAAAAGGTAAATGTTGCTATGTCTTACTGAACATGGGCAAATTTTCCCAGGGTTTATAAATGAGCCCCATGTGGAATGTCTTAATGTTTGCATCCTTTATTTTCATTCTGTGGCACACTTTATTCTGGGTCCTTAGCCTCCCAAGTCTCACAACAGGGTACTGTAGCTTTACTACCACAGGGCTGCTGTATTGGCAGGGTTGTACAGCAGCCCTGTGGCACATAAACATTTAATAGGCAATGTCATATATAACATTGTAAAAGGGGTAACCTTCCAAATCAGTTTCGACCAGGGCACTAGCTGTATGAGCTCATGTATTTTCCCTGTGATTGATTGGTTTTCTTCCAGGTAAACTGTTTTCCATTTGCACACCAGAAACATCCAGGCTGGTGAACTGGTTCCAGAGGAAACTGGTGTGTGCCACCTTACTGCTCACACTGTAATATGATAGACAGCAAGAGCACCTACTGTATTGCATTTTGGGTGAAGATCAGGGTTTAAAGTAACCCCATTAATGTAGCTTTATATGTACTTCTTGTTTAGATGGAGTAGATCAAATGAGTTTTAACTCTCTTTTTCACCTTATTTTATTACCAGGTGATATTTATATGATTTTATTGATACTGTACCTGTAATGTATGCATTGCTACAGGAATCTAACAAGCACAAATATTGTTTGTTACAAAACACTGAAGGCACTGAAATTAGTCCTAAAGTGCATGTTCTTAGGTTCATGTTTATTCTGATGTGCCTGTGTTTCCTGTAATGTATAACACACACACAACCAGCGGCCCTTGCTAACTGCAGTGGTGAACCCTTGTATTTGACTGAAGAGATAAATGACTAGTTTTCCTAACTGCTGAGTATGTGGATAATATGTATGTTAATTTCCCCTGCTACAACTCTGTAAACAAGTATTTTAATGTAACAATCTCTATAAGTGAGACTGAAGCCATCTCTTTTGGAATTTAGTTCTTTACAAATGTATTTCATCCTCTTGTTTTATTGTATGTCAGATAGATGTAGGGCAGATTACTGGTAAAGAGTGCTAATCCTCGCACATTTAACAAGCTGTTTTCAAACTATTATAAGCCCCATTAACTTGCATTTCAGTGCATGCTTGTTATTTTTGAAGATTAACAGCTTGGTACAGTGTTGGAGCTCTAAAACCTGATCGCGCAGAATTCTATTTGACCTCTTCAAGCCGTCGAACATATTTTGATGAATTGACGGATTGGTCTGCTTTGATAAGTATTAGTTTTTACATTTCCCTAGCATGCAGGAAATAATGATGATTGTGATTTTGTTTGGCAACTGTAACACAATATAAGGGCTATGGAAAGGTTACAGTCAGACTGCTTAAGAGTAATAGCAGCTAAATGTGGCCATATGCTGAAAGATCTGCTCACTTGGTAAGACCACCAAACAAGCAAATCTTTCCCAAAATGCCTACCTTATGGTGGGCGATATTGGATCTGATCGTCTGGCCCTCAAGTCACTTTGATGGAATGTAGGTCATTGGGAAGAGGACAGCATCAACAAGCCGATGTGCTCCTCGTCCCTACAGGATTTTTAAAGCTGCCTGATTGACATCTGCCCAATTTATGCCCAGATGTTGGTTGGGTAAACCCAACGGAGGGCCCCATACACAGGCTGATAAGCTGGCAGCTTGTATCGGCCCAAATATGGCCACCTTGACTGCAACAGATGGCAGGCACATTAACATGTTTATAATAGTATAATTATATCCTTATTTTCATATTTTCTAATCTGTCAGAAACCGGGAAAGGTTCAGTTTTGTCTTGCATTTTAATATCAAAAAACCCTTCCCACAATGCTGTATAAATATTATGTGTTATACTGGTGGGTATGTTTGTAAGCATTGAACATTATCTTCATCCTTCTCCACTAATTCCCACGGTAATTTCTCATCACATGTTTGTTCCAGAGATGCAGCTATCTACCCAAAATGGGATCTCTGCATTAGCTACTGAATAACACATTGCAGCATGGGTGCAGGTGTAAAATTGCGCAGTACAGGTATCGGACCCCTTATCTGGAAACCCATTATCCAGAAAGTTCCGAATTACGGAAAGGCCATCTCCCATAGACTCCATTTTAATCAAATATTTCACATTTTTAATAATGGTTTCCTTTTTCACTGTAGTAATAAAACAGTACCTTGTACAGGTATGGGACCTGTTATCCAGAATGCTCGATACCTGGGGTTTTCCAGATAAGGGATCTTTCCATAATTTGGATCTCCATAACTTACGTCTGCTAAAAATAATTCAAATATTGAATAAACCCCATAGGCTTGTTTGCCTCCAATAAGGATTATTTAGATCTTAGTTGGGATCAAGTACAGGTACTGTTTTATTATTACAGAGAAAAAGGAAATCATTTTTAAAACTTAGAATTATTTGCTTATAATGGAGTCTATGGGAGATGGGCTTTCCTTAATTCGTAACTTTCTGGATAACGGGTTTCTGGATAACGGGTCCCATACCTGTACTTGCTAGTATAAAAATGTGAAAACAATATCTAACAGCGTTAGAAAGAGTTAAAATGAGAAAAGGAGTCAAGGGTTTTCGAGGAGATAACCAATGTGATGTTGACATTCCTCACTTTTTCAAGTCTATTAAATATTTAAAGGAAAGTAAAATATTTTGATGACAACTCATTTCAATCTGTCGTAGATTATCATAGCTATCATTCCAATGTGCCACATGTGGCCCCAGAGACTTGAACTAATGATTTGCAGTGAAATATACAATCATTTTCATCTATATTTGTGGTGATACTGGGATCGAAAATGTATAAATATATATATGAATTCGAGTTTGGTTTTCTAAATTGAATAAACTCGCATATTGAATGGTTGCTTATTTATTAATGAGAAAAACTCGTCCAAATAGAAAACTGAAATTTCTTAAGTTAACAAGCCCAAAAAAATTGAAAACCTCAAAAAATTTGAGTTTAAGAATAATGATGACTTTTTACTATGACATGAACTTTACCATTAACCATTAACTTCTATAAAAATTTGCAAATTTTTACATTTGAGTTTGAGAAAAAAAAAACAAATTCGACCATTGAAAAATCATCCCCTTAGAGTAAAATGAAGGCTTTCCTCCAAAATGTTTCATAATCAAACCTGTACCAATATCATTATCATATGCTTAATCATTTCTGATTCTGGTGCAGTTTTATAGTCCCCTCTCATGAGCTGATAACTATTATAGATATGGAATTTATTATCTAGAATGATTAAGATAAGGGTATTATCCATCACAATGCCTTAAGCCCACAAAACATTAAATAAATAATAAAGCTCCTCAAAAATCTGCTTGTAAATGAAAAGAAAGAGAGAGATTCTACGGGGGTGTAAGAGTAAAAATGCACAGTACATGAGTTACTCTTTATTCCCACACCCCCAGCACAAGCCCCTTTCCTCTGGATTATTCTTTGGTTCATCAGAAGTGTTTATTGGCCCGAATAGGAAATGATTGAATGGACCAAACTTGGAAGACATGATAAACAAATAAATAAATGGGTTTAGGAACCTGTTAAATATATTTTTCTGCCATTGTGAAAAAGTAAAATGGGTTAAAAAATATAGATATATGATGGATGGACAGGCCATGTTGGAAAAAATTGCTTGAATGCTTTATATTCTTATGCGTATATTAAAAGTGAGGTGAATGCTGGAGTGTGACATAAGGAGGGAGAATTATACTACCATAGATAACACAGCTGAAAATGATGTAGTGTTTAGGTATGTGCAAGGCAGTAATGACTGTACTTAGTGGACAATCAAATGATCCCATAGTAAAAGCGGCTGTTTGAACCGTGCATCACTTTTCATTTGCTTCTGGGTTTGGAGCGATTCAAAGCATAACTCTTATTGACTAGGTAGATGATGTCCTTAGTACATACTTTTCATTAGCCCATACTTTTTAAAGTATGATGAGTCCTGCAATCGTTTGCTTCATTTTCTTAAATAATAGTAAATCAATCAAATATTAGGTATTAAAATTTACATAAAGTTATCTTCATTTCTTTCAATGGGCATTGATCATTCTCTGTGCCAAAAAAACTGTCCTGTTTAAAAAGATGTATTGCAGAGCTGAGGAAGTTCTGGTGTTATATTTGCATGAATGGATAAAGTATTGAAATGTATTCTCCCTTTTATCTTAGCTCAAGTAATTGCTCAGAGATAATATGACTTTAGTCAAATGTAAATCAAGTAATTCTTTGTGTACAGCACAACGATCAAATAATATTTGGAAGAAGATTTTGTTTAGAGGATATAAAAATGAGTGAGTTTGCTCTTCAGATGATTAGCATGAATTCAGAGGTAATACGGTGACTTATTTCATTCCTGCTCTATAGCAGTGCATGAAAGATCTGGCCTTGTGCCAGTACCGTACATTCAGTCTATGCAGAATTTTGTCTTAATATGATCAGTCTTTATTTATGTAAAACATAATTCTGGGTCTTTGTGAGCAATGTGCATTTAGTATAAGCGCAGTTCTGTACTCATGTTATTAAAATGCATAGAGCGGCCATCATATTCTGGGCTTCAGTTGAAATATGCTTTTAATTGAACAGAATTATGGCTATATATTATCAATGTGAATCTAGTTAGAGAACAGTATTGGCTGGCACAATGGCTCAGTGCACAATGAAATGTGAATAACAAGTTATTTCTGTGGTCATGAATCTGAAGCCTTATACAGTGTGTCTTTCTTTGAATGCAGACTGAGGAACTGCAGAAAGATACACTTTATGATTGTTATATGCTTAGCATATTATCTTCTTAAAGGCATTTGCATGAAATACCATTATTAACATGGAAATCAATGCCTGGTTTTCAGCAAGCTCTTAGCATGGGTTCTGTCTCTTTTATGGTGTAGTGGAATACTTAGATATTCTTAAGACTGCATATGAGGCCTGTAAAGTGCTGTCTGAAAAAGTATAAAGTTACCCTTAAGCCACTGCAAGGATTTTATGCCTATCCATACTGGGAAGAGAAGAAAATTTGGGAGTGATACTATAAGTACAGCTAATGCAAAAAATGTGTTGTGCAATTGGGTAAATACATGAACAGGTAATATACAAGGCAATGTGCCAATGTAGCAAATTTGTAAATGATAAAGTTTCTCCCAGTGCTTACAAAAGTGGATACTATCTTTTTTTATCTTGATATTGAACAAACTTCATGTTGGTTTGAAAAACGAGAAGTCACTGAATGAAATCTGATCTGTTGTTGGCTCGGCCCACTTTTTCCTTGGACCACAGCATAGCAGCAGTTTAAATTTAAACGTATGAAGTCTATAGGTGAAATAATTGTTGTTGTTGGCCCCGCCCACTTTTCTAAACTTGGAACGTAGTCACCCAGTGACAAACTGTGCAAAGTTTGGGGACCCTGACATTAAACAGGGAAGCAGTTAAAAGTTCCCGACTGGAAACGATGAAAGAAATGTGAGTGGCTTTTTCTAACCTTGAGTATGTAGTCACCCAGTAACTGACAATGTTTGAGAACCCTGGCATTAAACCAATAAAATTCAATAGGTGAAATCTGGTTGGCTGTTGGTGGCTCCGCCCACTTTTCAACACTAAACCTGCAGTCCCCTAGTGACCAACTGTAAAAAATTTGAGGACCCTGGTGTTAATACTGTGAGAATGGAAGCAGGTTGAATTTCCCCATTGAAAGTCAATAGGTAAAATCTGATTGGCTGTTGGTGGCCCCACCCACTTAAAAAAAAACTTGAATATGTAGTCACCCAATGACTGCCTGTGCAAAGTTTGGGAACCCTGACATCAAACCAATAAAATTCATTAGTTGTAATCTGATTGGCTGTTGGTGGCTCCACCCACTTTTTTCTAACTTTGAACCGTAGTTACCTGGTGCCTAACTCTGCAAAGTTTGGGGACCCCAATGTTATTACTGTGAGAATGGCAGCAGGTTGAATTTCCGCCAAGTCAATAGGTAAAATCTGATTGGCTGCTCACAGCCCCACCCACTTTTGGGCATCCAATAATCATCATATTTTCATTCAGGCTGACCCCATGACTGTGTGATTCAAGTTTGAGGAGTGTAGCCTCAAAGCTGTAAGATTGCCAGCAGTTTCAATTTACCCATTAAAGTTGATGGGTGAAATTTGATTGGCTGTTGTTGGCCCCTCCCACTTTGGATCTTCTAACGAATTCGCTGTTTCATTCGGGGTGACCCCATGATTATGTTATTCAAGTTTGGGGGGTGTAGCTTCAAAGCTGTAAGTATGGCAGCAGTTTGAAAATCTTCCCTGTTAAAGTCAATTGGAAATTTGGGCTGTTCAGAGTGGTGCCACAAAAAGACAGGGGCGGGATTGCTTAGAAAAGCACAAGCAACCTGCTCCGCTATAGGGCGAAGAAATGTGGAGAGTTTGGGTGTTGTACCCCTAAAACTGTAGGAGGAGTAGCGTTTAAGCTGAAGTTGAAGAACAGTATGTTGGGGTTTTCAACCCAACATAATTCATAATGCCCAAGTGTACTAGTGCTATACCTGAGGTTCTAGGAATAAAACTCCTATCTGCCAGCTCCAGTTTTACCTCCTAATCATGGGAAGTAAAACATAGGTAACCCAGCTTCTGCCATTCCCTTAGTTCCAAGAGGGATCAAAAATATATGCCAGGGGCAGGTGCAATCAATGTTGATTTCTTAAAGGAGAAGGAAAGGCAAAGTCACTTGGGGGTGCCAAAATGTTAGGCACCCCCTAGTGACTTTAATCGCTTACCTTGTACTCTGGGCTGGTGCCCCTGTTAGGAGAAAACAGCACCAGCCCGGGGTACCTGGAGCGATGCGCTTCCTCCTTCCAGCTTCGTTTCGCTGCGACTAACACAATAGGCGCATGCGCAGTAGAGTGAAAAGCCGACTTCTCTGTTAAAGTTCCACTATTCACTCTACTGTGCATGCGCACGCTCGTGAAGACGGAAGAAGGAAGCCCTGCAGGTGCCCCGGGCTGGTGCTGTTCTCTCCCAACAGGGGCACCAGCCCGGGGTACAAGGTAGGCGATTCAAGTCGCTTGGGGGTGCCTAACATTTTGGCACCCCCAAGTGACTTTGCCTTTCCTTCTCCTTTAAAGAGATACTGACATCAAAAATTAAACCTTCTTTTTTTTTTTTTTTTTTTTTACATTTATCATAATATTGTATCTAAATGCTGTTTATAATTTTGTGTTAGAAATATTTGCCAGTTGCTTTTACATAACCTATCTTATTCCCAGCATTCCCCCACAAGGGCGCTGCCATATTTGTGCAGCACGATCCATTAGCAATAGAGGCTTTAACTGACAGGTTGAGAAGGGATAGTCAGGTTTAAAATCTTCTAGTAACAATAACTTACAAAAGCAGCCCTAACACGATCAACATGATCTATAGGTTCATTTTCATATACATTAATATTTTTCAGGGTCAGTACCACTAATCGTGGCCAAGATGGCCCATGTTAGCAGATTTTATTCTATGTGCAGAGGATGAGCTCTGATCTCTTCCACAAATTCCAGTCTATTTCATTGTTTTTTCAAGCTCAGTTTAATGGGCTGGAAATTGATGTAGCATGGTTTGCTTCTAGCAATTGTTTACAGCACTTCTGTTCTTTACTTTAATTCTGTTGTTCTATAACTTTCACTATGCATTCAAAGTTGGCATATGGATGAGTAGTAATTCCTGCCTACAGTAGTAGTATATATCACATTAAAATATCTTTTACAGTTTGACCACTTTATTGCAATCTACACTATATTGCCTTAAATGTCAGTTTCTTCTTTGTTGCTGAAGTCCTTTTTACTATCTTAAATACAGGACTGCCTTGCGTTTCCTTCTGTGTTATGCATTGAATGCACTAAAATGTACTAAATGTATTGTACCAGATGTGTCATTCATTTGTTTATTTTTCTATCCAAGAATTCATTAGAGCAATGGGCTGTACTGCTACAAACTATATTTTATTTTTGCCTAATAAAACCCAATTTACTTTAATGATATGCGCTGATTATTTTGTAAAAAAAAAACATGTAAAGTGACTTAAAGCAAGGGTGCTTTGTGACACCTCTTAGTGCAGCCTCCCTGCTTTAAGAGGAGGGGCATGCACTCTGTTAACCATAGAAGTCCGTGCAGCAATGTTAAAGCAGCCATGGTGAGGTTTAAAGGGACTACTTATTTACAACCTTTGTGCAGAGAGACTGAGATCAGCTGCACTGAACAATGTCATCTGACTGAGCTTCCTTTCTGGTGCAGCTGTTGGGGTCTGTATCTCTTGTTTAGCAGTCTGGGGTCTTCCTGAGAGTGACTCCCTAATTGCAAAGTCTGCTTACTCAGCTGTAATTAGCAGGTGGCAAAGGATGATATATCCATATTTAAGGAGCTCAAATGCTTAGCAATGTTTTTAGGAGAAATAAGAAAGTTTTTATGTGCTTTGTATTCTGTCTTTTTCTGAATATGATGGTCCATTAACTCTTTCCCATGCCTGTCTCTTGTGCACATTAACATTTTTTGCAAACAGCTAATAACATTTCACTTGAATATTTACTGGGTGCAGAATGTTTGTATTCATGTACTTTGCTGGACATGATTCTGACATATCTTGGGTCATTTCTGTTAAAAAATACCAACTTTCTTTCCAGCGCCGGATTTCAATTCCAGGCGCCCCAAGGCCGCCCCCCCCGGCGCGCATGCGCAAACATCTCCCCTTCCTCCCCCCACGCCGAGCCAACGCAAGCGCGCATGTGCGGCGATTTAAACTACCATACGGAGCAGTGGGGAGAAGTCCCCATTGCTCCGTATGGCCACAAAATGTTAAAACTTCGCAGCGGCGGGGCGGCATGCCGCCCCTAAAATTGTGCCACCCTAGGCCCGGGCCTTTGTGGCCTCGCCACAAATCCGGGCCTGTTTCTTTCTCTGTACCATCTTTTTTTCTCTTTCCTAATTTATAACATTGCCATCAAGTATCATTATTACCAGCCAGCTGGTAAGAACTATTTTGTTCAAAATTAATATTTACTTATAAATGGAGAAAATAAACAAACTATTAATATTTTGGCTCAATTGAGCAAGAGCATGAGCTAATACTGCAAGGTGTCTATGAAGATTCTCATTCATCCAGGTCATGATATACAGTAAAAAAAAAACTCAGAAAAGTCCAGTTGTTTTAGACTTAATTCTACTAGATACTAATACTGACTGCAAGGGTTTCCAACTAGATGCCTAGGGGCTGGACGTGGCCTTCCATAGTTTCATTGTAAAGCATCATCATTTTTTTTTATATTCTGGCACTCAAATATGTACAGTGAATAACTTGCCAACTAAAAGGAATCAGTTGGACAGCACTGATCTACAGTTTGCTACAAAAGAAGTGGCCCAGCCACCTGTATTCTGCAATTATATTTAATGTATAGTAGGCCATATTCCTTTAGGCTAATGCATTTATTCTCAACCGATGGGTTGATTGTAGCAGAAAAAGTTGGACCAGCTCGACAGAATATTCAGCCTGGCTGTTTTCTGAATGATTCTAATTGTTATCATTGAGGCGGTAGTGGCTCATTTCGGACACAAATAGAACACATACAACAGCTAGCACATAGCCAACTCAGTAAGAGTAGTTACATCAGCACCCAGTGTGTTTCTGTGTATGGTCACCCTTAGTCAAGAGTAGCTAAATCAGTACCAAGCGTCTGCCTATGTATGACCCCCTGGTATTCAGTGTCTGAATCATACATTTATTTTGGGCAAAGTAGTAAGTAATTTTGGGTGTGCTTTCCATAAGTATCGCTTTGTCTTCATAGAAACTGTAAAATCAGATCAATACAAATCAATGAATACTAACAAAACCATGAATTACACTTTGGGTTGCAGTTTATCTAAGAAGATGTCAATAAACTGCAGCTATGTTCCAGCTAGGCATGGGATCGTCCTTGTTCATGTCTTCTAATTGTAAACCAATTTTTGGAAGAATGTTTAAAAAGCATTAGGTATGGCTGCAGTTTCTCAACTCAATACAATTAAAAGTAATCAGCCATTTGTGCCTCAATCTATCTCATTTTATGCTTTCAACTACTTTAATGTCTAATTGATTTCCTGCAAAGAAGCCGCTGCCTTTCCCTTTGTATGGGGAGAATTTCTCTGCTAAAGGTTAGTTTAAGCAAGTTGATTACACACTTGTTACCTGTAATTCAATACAGCAGCGCCCTGTTTACAGAGTCCAGATTTCCTGTGCTGTCAGTTAGGGCAGTCGGCACAGAGGCCAAGAGCTTTTGAGTTAAATAAAAATGAGAAGAACATTCTGGCTGCCAGTATCCCTTCAAAGGTAATTTACCAGCATTTTTACTACAAGGCATCAGTTGTTGTGCTTGTCTGCAGAGAATGAAATCTGACATTCTGCTGTGCCACGTACTGACAATAGCTCAGCGTGATCTCTTGCTCGCCTTCTCTGGGGTTTGTTCCATGCACTGTCTTCTTACACATCACATCTATGAGGGGTTTATTATGTTAGACAAGCAAATATACAATGTCACCCAGGTATTACTTTGCATACAAACCATTGTACCTGCACTATATAGCTGTCAGGGATGTTTTACAGTTCTTTCTGATTTTAGGTAGGCATGGTAAAGGCACAGTTGATAGCTGATAGGAATCAGAAGAGTTGTTAGATTTCAGTCATGGCATAAGTATAGCAGACATTTATTAAGATGATGCTATAACAATGGTTTTTCATTTAACATAATGCAGGTTCCACACACCTGCTCTTATAAAACGACAAAGTACCAATAGAGTGATTGTTACAGTGGCCATTCCATTACAGCTGTACAGCTGAAGATTTGTTTCCATGATACATTCCAGTAGTTAAAGAGAACAGCTCTTTTAATATAAAGTTTGTAAGGATATAATGATTTCAGTGAACTGACACCCGTAAAGGGAAACAGTAAAGACGTACACACTGGTTTTACGGTAATGCAAATGTAGAGGAAGAAGCTAGTTATATGAGAGAGCAATATAAGGAACTAGGGTGTCTGAATGTGAAGCCATTTATAAATCCACTGCAGTTGTGGCAGTTGTTACAGGGAAAGAAGCCATTTTTGTTAAATATAGACAAATGTCACTTAAGTGAAGAAACAAAAGTTAATGTAATTTTTATTGAAGACAAATAAATGCAGTGTTTTATGAGAATTTCTTGAATCTGGTATACAGGCAGTTAATATTTGCAAACAGAGAGCATATTATTTGTTGCTTTTAAATATAGTAAATAAAGTACCTGCTATTGTAAAATATAAGAATATTAAAAGTCACTGTGACCATATCAGGGTTCGAGGCCGGAGAAAATACATTACTAATCACCAATTATAAGAAAATAATGTACAGGATATTTATGGCTTTTGTGTAATATATACAGTTATAGCATCTATTATCCAGGATACTTGTGACCTGGGGTTTTCCAGATAAGGGATCTTTCAATAACCTAGATCACCATACCTTACAGCAAGACAGTAAGAAATGCAAAGATCTTCTGGTGTAGCATGTATGGCATTTATTTGTGTATAAGACAACTTTCTTGGAAATTTTGTAGGCAGTGTGTATTACATAATCCATAAGCTTGGCAGATAGCAATAAACAATGCAACCCACTATGCTTTTGAGAGGAAAATAGTTCTTGCGTTAGTAGCTGCCATTTGCTCTATGCCTTAAATTTTTTACTGAATCTTAAAATGTGAATGAGATGCAAATGCTCAG
Organism: Xenopus tropicalis; assembly: GCF_000004195.4. Taxonomy (NCBI): domain Eukaryota; kingdom Metazoa; phylum Chordata; class Amphibia; order Anura; family Pipidae; genus Xenopus; species Xenopus tropicalis. The sequence continues at coordinate 99,885,927 of NC_030682.2, read as the reverse complement.
TGACGACGTTATGCAATTCAAGAAAGGTTGCTTGAAACTCAACAAGCATTGTAAATTATCACGGGTTAATTAATAAACTAATATGTAATTAGCATTGCATAATGACAATCTTAATCTTTTCAATCGCTCTCATTCATTTTTTTCTTGAATCATTAAAGACTTAAAATGCTCTGATTTTGTTAATTGAGTCCCTTGGCTATTCATCAGTGGTTCAATTCAACTGAATACTCCAGTGGCTAGTAATCAGTATTGTTGCTTGCTAAATGTAGGAAATTTCATCATTGTCTTTATAAGTGCCACCCATTGTACCCTCATTGTGTCACATGTCATGTTTTGTATTATAAAAATTCAATTTCTTCTTGAAATTAAACATTCACTTGACTTATATTGATCTGGATGCCAACATAAAAATATTCTTAAAATGTATCTTCCATTTGTACCAACATTTCATGTTAGCACTCAGACAGTTGTTTAATATCTTTTTGTTTGGATGCAATTGATTGTGACATATTTAATTTGCTGCTATTGCAGTTAATTGTCATCTGTATTTGATTTATTTATTTTTAAAAATTGTGTAGATTTTCTCTAGGTACTTGGGTTTCCTCCAACACTTCAAAAACATACAGACAGGTTAACTGATAAAATGACAATAATGTAAATGATTTGGACCTCACTTTGTAGCACTGGGGCAGAGCCACGTCATGATGATGCCTAATCTCGCTAAAGCATTGCTCAATACAAATAATAATAATAATGATTTAATTGTTGAATGGCCAAGTCATAAGTAAAAATTAATGAACTCATACTTCAGCCCACATTCTAGTTAGAATTTAAGGGGGTTATTAATCAAAGTCTTTTTTTTTTTTTTTGCACTAATAATCTTGAATTTTAAAAAAAAACACAAAAAAATTAAAAACTTGCAAGGTCATCTACATGTCAATGGGAGATGTTCTAGGTATATTTTAACTATTTAGTCAATTCAAATTTTTCTCATTTTTTTTTTTTCTGTAGCTTTGCGGCCCTTTAAAAATGGTTACTATGGTAATGATACAAAAAAAAATAAAGCAAAACATCAGCCTAAGTAGGATCACATTACTAAATGGGAGGTTACCTGAGCCAGGATCTGAGTAATGATATTGCGTCTGTGTGGAACATCTGGTATAACAAAAATCAATCAATATGATCATTCTGATCACACCCTTTTGTGGATATCATGCAGGCAATTTTTTCCTTCCCCCTCTATCTGCAACTTTACCTTTTCACTTGCTGGGGAGCATCATGGGCTGCAGTGCACACGTCAGGGTCTGGCCCCAACCCAAACCTCTGTTTTTACATACAATTAAAGCCACTAAGTGTGTCCTGGTCCTGTTGTATTTGTGGTACACATAGTTCTGTCCAGGAATATATATATATTTGCTCTTGGTATTGGTAATCATTTTGGCACACTTGGGGGCACATTTACTAACCCACGAACGGGCCGAATGCGTCCGATTGCGTTTTTTTCGTAATGATCGGTATTTTGCGTTTTTTTCGGAAAATTGACGCGACTTTTTCGTTACCAATACGATTTTTGCGAAAAAACGCGAGTTTTCCGTAGCCATTCCGAAAGTTGCGATTTTTTCGTAGCGTTAAAACTTGCGCAAAAAGTTGCGATTTTTTCGTAGTGTTAAAACTTGCGCGAAACGTCGCGCCTTTTAAGTTTTAACGCTACGAAAAAAGCGCAACTTTTCGCGCAAGTTTTAACGCTACGAAAAAATCGCAACTTTCGGAATGGCTACGAAAAACTCGCGTTTTTTCGCGCAGTTGGTAACGAAAAAGTCACGATAATTTCCGAAAAGTCGTAAAGGCGCTGAAAAAAACGCAAAAAATACGAAAAAGTCACAAAATGTTCGTTTTCAAATCGGATTTTTCCAATTCGGACTCGGATTCGACCCATAGTAAATGTGCCCCTTAACGTACAGAAGTCTAGTTGCTTGACATAAAAGAATTAAAAAGTTAGTCTTCTTTACTACAGTGATCTTTGTTAATTGGTTCCTCTTGCCATATGGTTACTTTGGCAAGAGGGACAGCACAGTGACAACTTTAAGTGCAGTAAGTTCTTCTTGGCAGGGCCCTCTTTACCTCTTATATTGGTTGAGTATATATATATATATATATATATATATATATATATACTGTATATATATATATGTGTGTGTGTGTGTGTTAATAATAATGATCACAATAATATTCACTCCCAGCATGGAAGTTTATTACTTTTATCTGATTCCTGTGTTCTTTTTGTTGCACTGAGGGATTGTACAGTAATGTGAAGATTGTAGAATGTTTTTAACAGATTACAGTAATAATTTGATAACACAAAATGCTTCCCATTTTTACTGTAGGATATTTCCAATTCACACAGTTAATGCAACTACATTTTTTTACTGATCTTAGCAAATGTGCCTTTTAGTGTATTCATTTCTCAGAGCTTGCTATGAATAAGACATTTAATGTTTTTATATATATTTTTTATTCATGCAGGATTTTTGTAGGGTTTCCAAAAGATATATCCATCGTTTGGAAAGATGGCACATGCTTTTGTGAAACCCTACATGAGTTCCACTCTCTTTTATTGATGAATATCAAAAATAATTATCATATTTTTCATTACTCCATTAACAGTAATGCATTCATTTTGACGGGGTCTCCAAGACTGCAATCAGTAACTGTTACATTTGTTTTTATGATCACATACTAATTCTTTTTCTTTTGTGGCTCATTTTTATTACTTTTTAATTTTTTTAGCACCATATATGTTCTGGAGATGACATGCGTCAGTGTGCTCTTCAAAGTCTCCAAAGTACGTTTTATATCAATTCATTTTGGATGATTTTGTTATTATCAGGAGATAAAAATCAATGCAGTTACTCTCTGTCTGACAATTAAAAGGATGGTTTATTTCAACAGAGTTTTAATTTTATTAAGTTAATAAAATAAATCTTAAATACCATTATCTTAATAGCTTAATCTTCTGATTAAAAACTAATAATTTCTCTAGATGTAATTGTAGCTAATCTTTAATATCTGTCTGGCTTTAACATGAACTCTGAAAGGAATAACTGATCAGGCTATAAAGGACAATTTGGAGATTGTATGAATGGTCATCATAGCAAATGCCAAATCTCGCTTTGCAGGATAACAGTGCTTACTCTCATTTTTCTTAACTGAGTGAATTCTGTCCTCCTATCCAGAATTACCATTATCATGCAGACTGTCATTTTATTCTTCCATTTGGTAGGTCATTACTGCCCCCTCAATATTCTGCATCATAGAAATAAGTTAGTCTCTGTTACAATACTTGCTAAGAGTGATTAATCTCACACTGTTTTATAGGACAGCAATATTATTAGAATTTGCACATTCACAGGTACAAAAATAAATGAAGCAAATGAATCGAACTGCTGATGAGTGAATAGCTGTTGCCTGTTGGGCGTTTTGACAAGTGTATTTGTATTAATTTATAATCAAAATGCTATTTTTTTTTTACTGGCATTGTATTCCTTTTTACAGTGTCATAAATTTACCACAAAATAATCATTGTGCGATAAGGGTCCCTCCAAAGAATAGGAGATGGCTTAGATGGTATATCTACACATGGTTGTACCTTTAACAAAACTAGATTTGAACTCATGCAGCTTGTGCAGTCTAAAGCAACCAAATTGCTATTTTGCTTGTTTTTTTTTTTTTTTTTTTTAATATAGATATGGCAACGTTCTAATGCCAGTTACAAAGCATGGGGAGGAGATAGACTTCCACATAGAGACACATAATATAATACCTTTTCCAAGATCTGACTCCTATCCTCCTTGCTTTGAAGCCCACTGATAATAAGTCTATCCATCTATCTGTTTATCTATCTATCTAGTAAGTAGTAAATTGACACACTTGTAAGTCCAAAGAAGACAGGAGCACTCAAAGGACCTTTTTAACAAACAGATAGGTTGACCTTTTGGTTCTGCCCAGAAAGCAAGAACTATCAAAGCCCACTGAAATGGGGACTTTGTATAATAAACTACACTTTATCTCACAACCTACCAGGCTGCAGCAGGGGGAAGGGAGAGGTATGTTTGCACAAAGGGATTCTCAGCAATTTTCTTTTGATTGTACTTTTTTGAGTCAAGAAATAAAATGTGACTTAAGGTTTAGTTTCAAATTTTGCCCTGTTTAGTGCAAGAAATAAAAACCATTCATATTTCCTAAAGCATTAGGCAAAAAGTGTGTTAATCACAAGCCCTATTCATTCAACAAAGGCTGAAAAGGGTGTATCCTGCCCCTTTAAATCCCATATTTTAGACAGAATGGCCTTGTTTAGTTATTGTGGCTGTCTGTCCTTCACTTACTCTCTCTGTGTAATGATTAGCAAGAATTCAATCAACTTTCTTCTCTGTTTCATGATTAGCATAAAATTACATTACATGGTTTATTCCAAGTCTTTTGATTAGGGCAAAGTTAATAGCCCAGAGAAGGAAGGAATTGGATATTATCTCTACCAAAAAAAAAAAGAAGTTGGCCATTCTAAAGTAATCTTTTGGGTTATCAATGTCATTTTACAGTGGCAATCATGTCATTTTCAAAATGATTATGAATTTCTGTTATATAATAAGAATATCTAATTACCTGTGATAGATAAGGCGTATTTTAATTCAAATGTGCCCCCTGCATTCTTTCATTAAAGCCTGAAAGGACAGTATAGAAAATGATTCCTTTAATGTGAGGTTTAAAATTAGGTTACATTCCCTGCAGATGAAGGAAGTAGAACATTCATAATGGACATTTAGATATTCTGCATTAGAAATAGGAACAGAAGTAATGAGACCTATTCCTAAATGAATTCCAAAAGCAATCTGATTCCAGTCTGTGCCGTGCACAGCAAATAAAAAGTATTGTACTTTATTTACTAACCTATGAATTGAAATGTCCCCCTTTTATTACGGAAATAAAGCAAAGACTATGAAGAGGCAATCATTTTTGAAGCTATCAGACTTTCAGTAACATATCTCTTGTGGTTTAAATAACAGATAGTTTAAGTGTTTTTCCATTACCTCCGTGTAAATGAAAAATGCATAAAATATTTTAACAAGGCAAAGTAATCCAAGGAGATTGTTATTTTGTGTTACAAATTAGGTTATTTCTGTCATAAAATTAAAGGAAAAAAATCAACGCAAGGACACTTCTGCTTAATATCATTTACTAGGAGGAACATGTAACAGATTTAATGAGCTAGCAGGTCACCTGGATCCAGCTGTTTCCGACCAGCTTTTATGAAACAGAGAATGCAGCTAGCGGTAGGAGGTAAGCATTATTACAAGCTCTCAAGGAGTTGCAAAATCGATTTCTGCTTGAATGAATTAATTTAGATTATCAATTTATAACCAGCTACACGAATCCCATCAACTCAACAGTTCAGTGAATGATCAGAATCAGCGCATGCTAGTGCAGAACAATTAGAGAACTTGTGCTATCTCTCTGCTTTTCACGACTGCTACCAATGTTGTGTAGACAAGAGGAAAAAACAGTGTATCCGCGCCTTTATTATTTTTACCAAAAGAACATCTAAACATGCCTTGTCTAATTAATTAGAATGTATCTTGGAAATTGTTTGCATACTTAACAGCTGCCCTTCTGCTAGGATTCAGTTTGCAGTGGGCTTACTAAATCTGATGTGACACAAAGAAGTAATTGTGTTGAAAATGTGTCTTGACATGGGACATGACATTGCTTCAATTAGAATACAATGCGCTGTGCCAAAAACTGAAGTTATATTGTTAAAGTCTCCCTCATATATTAGAAATCATTGCAGCAGCATGTCCTTCATACACTTGTTTGTATTATAAAAAAAAATTATATATTTGATGTATTTATTGAGGTGGCTTTTCCTACCCCTAAATTATATTAAAATCCAATGGAAATGAGAACAGATAAAGCAAAAATACTTACTTTGGGCTGCAGTCCAGGAGGAATCAGGAGAATTAAAATACATACTTATTTTTTGAAAATTTGTGGGCCTTTAAGGCAAGATAGCCCAACTGTAATGCATTTGGGACTAGTTTGATTGCATGTAGCCATGACTGAATATCTGTTCAACCTGTGTGTAGTCATTGGTAAAGTACCCCACATTTTACGGTTGTGACTAACAGATGAATAGACAAAGCTGCAAGCTGGCCACTGTCAGTGTTGAGCTGGGATGCCAGGGGCCCACCAGAAAACTTAAGACCATAGGCCCACTCCAAACAATTTTTTCACACTCACTCACCACATTATTCTACTGGTCTGTTTTAGATATTATAATGTTTTTCTTCTGTTTGTTCTCAAATGGTTAAGAGCAGAAGGGCCCACTGACACCTGGGCTCACCAAGAGCTTTCCTGATATTCAGTCCAACCCTGACCCCTGTTCATGATAAGACAGATAAAATGGTTATTGAGCCAAATTGTCCAAATATCACTCCATTAGAGGTCTGTTTATGAGGCAGTTTGACAAACAGTTATTAGATTGCATTGGCATCAGGCTGGGCAAGCAAGAATTCCCAAGTGCTGATGCCTTTGCACTGTAGTCTGGGTGAGTTCAGTTACCACCTGGAAGTTCCAGTACTGGTAAAATAATCAGCTATTGCTTTGTGTATTCTGCCAAGTGTTGTTAGATAAAAGCAAGTGAAGGCTGCAGTTAAGCACTGGCCTCATGATGGTGCTGTAGCAGTAGCAATTCATTATAAAAATAAATAATACTTATAAAGAACCCTAACACTGGCTTACAGTCTCACATTTATGAAGTATCAAAAGAAACAAAAATTCCCATGGAATATTTTTAATATTGCCAGAGGTTTCCTAAAATGTAATTACTTATAAATGAAATACAACAGGCAAAAGTTAAAATGATCCCATGCTGGCAAGCCATATCATAGGGAGGAATAATAATTTCTTCAGATATTATTTAGCATTCCCAATAGCTAGAAAACTATAAGGCTGATGCCATAATCTAACGAGGGTTCAATGCCAGAGTGCAACTTCCTGGGGCTTTCTACCTTCCTGTGTATATCTTTGCACATTAATTGCACTTGGAAAAAAAGACATTTGCCTCTTTGTGCTACACTAGCTACTTTCCTTGGGACACATTTGAACAAATGGAACAAAGACAAATGAACCTCTTGCTCTACACTTCTGTAAAGTCAGTGATATCTGCAAATGTTGATTTATTTCTTTTGCTTCATCACTCTCAATGTAAAGGTCAAAAAATGAGAACACCGCTTGGCAATATGCCTAAATGTACACTTAAAGCAAATTCATAGAAATAATATTGCTGCAGATTTGTTTTCCTTCCTGTTGTATATCCTTGTGTATATTTGCAGCCAATTTAAACTTTATTTTAATACTGGTCAGGGTATTTTAGTGCTGCACCATATACCCCCTATTGCAGCTGTATATTGCTCTTATTTCACATGATCCATTTGCTTTGAAACCAGTGCTATTGAATGAAGTCACATGCTCTACTCAATGGCACCTCCTAGAGGTTGCAAATGCTCCACTCTGGACTGCATTGCAGCTAGAAACAGCACTTGGCAGCAGGCAGGGATGGGTAAATGACCTCAAACTCCTAAGGGCCTTTAGCAGCAGTGTTCCATATTATTGATAGTAGTAAAGATATTGACAGTCTGTGCTCGGAAGGAAAATAGGAGTTTGATATGACATATTGTGTGTCTCAGCAAGGCTCATAAATAATTTTGACAAGTTTTTGTATGCATGGGAAAGTCCTTGATCCAGCCTCCCATAAAAATAAACTTCTATTATGGAATGTATTTGTCAAGTGGCTGCATGATGGATGGGGCTGCGTTTACCCCTTGGCAGTTCGATGAGTTTTAGATGCACAGCTTACCAGAGAGGATTTGCGGGCAGTACAGAAATAATTATTCAGTATGAAATGTTTAATGCTTGCACCTGAATTTTCATTTTTTATTATATTTCCTTCACAGTGTATTCCTTGGTCTAGGATAAAAGGCCTTGCCTTTTCTCTTGTAACTATTGTTCTATTGAGTCTGCTTGCCTTTATATTCAATTACAGCAAGCAAACTGATTTAGTCAAGGCCTGAATACAAAGTTTGTTGTATTTCTAGATATTGAATGCACACATTCAACAGATTATGGGGGAAAAGATGTATCACTACATTTAGGGACAGAGTGTACAAATCATATTAAAAGGATTCTTAATAAATACTTGATGTAGATGTGGAAAATGGAGCAAACTGAATTACTTCCATCTGTATGTTCTTATTTGTGTATTCTAACACACTGTACTTTCATTTTTTAATCATGTAGACTAAACTACCTTAAAGTTCCCTGATTTTTAGCCTCAAGAAAAGTATTTTACAAACTATTGAGCTTCTGTGCATAATATACTGTTTTTTCTTTAGGCTTTATTCAGCTTCTCTAAGCCAAAGTCATTACAAAGCAACTGAATTTGTATAATAAAATATAACATAAATATATTTTTGATGAAAAATAGTGCATTAGTGAAATGTTGTGTTTTCCATTATTCAGAACTGAGCTGAGCTGTGTTAAATTCTCTGCCCTTGTTCTTTAAGTTCCATAGCCAAGTGTTTTAGTCCAATGTGAAGCTGGGGTCTATTCCATGGTAAGAAACTTCTGCCTTCCATTGAAACCCCAGGAACATAACAGTTTGCATATAGTCATATGCTTTAGGCAAGTGACTTAATCCTTCATGTGATAGTAGCAGGTAAAGTTCACAGGCATTGCTTCTATAGTGTTTTATTGTATGCAATTATTGCATGTTTAAATGCATCCTTTTTGTATGCTTTTTATATGCTGACAAAACACATTAACAGACTCTGTTAATGTGTTTCATCTGGCACCTAAGTAGGCTTCAGCTATGAAACACATAAGGCTGATGCCACACCAGGCGTAGGGCTGATTTTTTCGGCAAGCGGAAAAACGCTTGCCGAAAATTCAGCCCTACGCCTGCTACTTGTGCCTGCACCCAAATGAATGGGATACGCTCGGGTGCAGGCACATGTAGCCGATATACGCATGAAAACGCGAGACTTTGCATTCTCACGCGTTTTCATGCGTATATCGGCTACATGTGCCTGCACCCGGGCGTATCTCATTCATTCGTGTACAGGCACAAGTAGCAGGCGTAGGGCTGAATTTTCAGCAAGCGTTTTTCCGCTTGCCGAAAAAATCAGCCCTACGCCTGGTGTGGCATCAGCCTAAGGCTACCCAATATTTCACAAGGATATTGCATTATAGTTAATGAGAAATCCTCTTTCCATTTCTTTACTATAAGGTACAAATTGTTAATGGTTTTGTTTTTCTTTCCTGTCCCCCAATTATAATCATAGGCTTGTTTATACATAATTCAATATAACCCTTCCCCTATCTGCCAACTTTGTCTCAGGCATAGGAGAAGTACATTATACTGGAAGGATTATATGACTGCCTTTTTCTCTTCCCAACTATAGATATTTACTAAATCAGTAGCAGGGTTGGAACTAGGGGTAGGCAGAAGATTTACATGCTTAGGGTTCAACAGCGTGGGGGCTGGGGTTCATAGCCCATACCTCTTGTGCCTGCCTACCCTGAGTTTGGCCCTTTTATAGCTCCTCACCTGCCAGTCTGGCTTGTCACCGCTTCTTCCGTGACCCACTTGTCACTACTTCCTTGAATTGGGGAAATTTATTTTGGAGAGGGGAGGAGATGGTGTGGTGACAAGTGGGCAGGGTTGTGAGTGGCACGTCCTGCCTGGGTGGTGTGATCCCAAGGTCCAGCACTGATTAGTAGGCTGTATGGTTGTCTGCCCAGTTGGGCACATATTGAACACAGATGTATATTGCCCTGTATATTTAAATTATTGGGTGAAATTTATCATTCTCTTTCTTTCACTTGAAGCAGTTTTCCTCACCAAAAAGACAAGAAACATGACCTACTAGACATGTTATCAGTAAATGAGACTTTTCAGTCTGCCACATTATGTTCCACCCAAAAATTATTCACTCAGAATACATATACTGTAAGCCCAGGTGAGGCAACAGGTCTCATTATTTTCCAAATCATTTTCTAACATGGCTTCTCTCTTTGTGTTACTAATAGTCCTTCTAGGTAGTTAGGTTTATTTAAAAAATATGTATAAGCCTGAAAATAGAAATCTGAATCTAAAGAAAGGGCAGCATTAGTGTAGAGAAACTGTTGGTAACAAGGACGCTTATTGCAACGTTAATTTCATACCTCGCGAAATAAATCAGACACTATGTAATTTTATCGATCATCCTCTGCATTCTTTCTTGATTGACAAATTAATATTTTGGTGATCGGCTTTGACTGACAACAGATAATAGAAATGTTTCCCTCACGTATCACCGCAGAGAATAATTTCTAATTAAGTACAAGCATTCTCATCAAATGAGTCCCAGAAAAAAAACATTAGATTTATCACTGCAATTACTAGAATTTCACATTTGGTTTAAAGAGACATGTTTTTATAACATGACAGATTTTTACCGCTTCGACTCTTCCCTAGCTATCAACATAATCAGGAGGGCTTTAAGTGAAAGCAATTGTTATAGTTCTTTAACTTTTTTTTATTTTAATACTGCCTACTGCATAAAAGAGAAATTGACCGTAAACTGATGATCTCTGCCAAGTCTATCAAATCTGTGCTAGAAGAGGCAGAATGGCTGTAGATCATTTTTCAGAAAACTGATGATGAGCAGAAAATACTTACACTGGTTTTCGGTGTTCTATTTATATGAACCTTGTATGTTTGATGGCAGTAATTTACTTTACGTCCTTTTATATCTGTTGAAGCCTTGTGCTAGGTTGTTGACTGAGCTTCCATAGTGAATAGTGTCTTGCAGGAAACTGGATTAATTCATCTGAATTAAAGAGAAAATCTATGCAAGGCACATTAAAACACAAAAAAAATGTGGTGCATTTTAAAAATTCTGAATAGTTTTGTAATTGCCTCCATCTATGGTCCAGTTGCAGTAACTGGATATGCCAAGGCCCGGAACCAAGGACATGTTCTTAGAGCTTGACAACAGGAAGTACCATCTTTTGCAGATAAGGCTGAAAGAGCTACAATGTAAAGCCTGCATGGATGTCTGCAGGCTTGCAATTTGTGAGAGAATGTCATGACATTGAGGTGGTGGCTACATGCTACATTACCTCTATTAAACTGGTCATACAAAGGGCGCAATTGTAGTTTAGGGTGATCTATTGATCAAACTTGCCCAACATTGTCTATGTGTGGGCAATTGCATCATGTAATCTGTTGTGGTATTTCCTCCTGTTTTTCTGACTTAATATACCTTTGCAAAGTTAACACCTTAATATACATTTGCTAGAAATTACTACAATAAATAGGACTTGTGTTGAAACCTATTCCTTTAATTTTATAAAATCCTTATTTCCTTATTTTTCTTGCAATTATAAAACACAAATGAATATGTTTGTATTTCTATTAAATGTTGTCCTCTCTCCACTTTTTGAAACTAATTTGTTGAAAGGAAGATAATGAGTACTTTATAAGCAACCCCCTACCTTCTCTAAGCTACAGTTTCTCTTTTGCACACAGTAACTCAGCAGAACAGGGTTTTAAAAAATGAAAGTAGTTTCATTTTCTTGTTTAATGCAAGAAGAAAGAAGTGTCTCAATTAAAAGAATAGGCAAAAAGTATGTTTAGAATGAACCCTATTGCTTAGCTATTGTTGAAAATGTTGTATAGTGTCAGAATTTTTCCTTGAATATCACTCTAACCCATCGGCTGTTGCTTGGAATTAGTTATAAAATAAGTCACATTGGAAAGAGCTCACCCCACCATGAGCAAGAAAACGATGTAATGACGGTGCCTAGATCCACATCTAGGCAAACACACTAGGCCTTCTGCCCAGGCCTACACCTAGTAACCTAGTAAGAAATGCCAATAACCTGCTCTTTAAAGGTTAAAAAGTCATCACTCCTGAGTAATGCTCTGCCTCTTGTATATATATTCTGGATGGGCCTACCTGTCAGTGCAGGACGACTGGGGTGAAGTTGCTCCTCGCTGGAGGATGGACAAAATGAAGAAACTTCTTCCAATCTCCTCCTGTCTCCGCCTCTTCCTCTAGTTTCAGACTTGGCTTTTGGCAGGAAAGTGCTAAAGGCAGCAGTGTCACATCCGAATGCAAAAAAAAAAACCTGTCGAGATCATGTAGAAATCAATGCCAAGTATCCCTTTTACAACTGGAAGATCTTTCTTTGCTTTATGATTTTAGAGGTTTTTGTGACACTTGCTTTTGTATGACAATGAGTTTTCATGTGACAAATGAAAAAGTTTCGGTTTTTGTAATTTTCCCTACAACTTTTTTTGTTTGTGCTTTTTAAATCTGGATTTTGATAAATGACCGGCATTCGTTAAAATGAGTTTAGTAGTGGTTTAAAAAAAAAAAAAAGCTATAAAACCATGTAAATCCAAATGTTAATAAATGTCCCCCTTAGAGTAGCCCCTGACTCCCTATGGGCCTATTCTATCCTTCTTTAGTGTGCCTGATATACCCTGTACAAACTGTGGCAGACAGTCCCAGAAACAAAGAGGCATCTGTATCTTTAAAGAGACATACTTATATGGGCTTTATGTAATCATCTAGTTTAAAACTACCCAAGAAATATGTTTCACTAAAGACAACACCATTTTTTTAACAGTGATAGAGGAGTTTAAATAATTAGATTGCTGGGAAACTGTAAAAGATGCCTTGAACCTCATGACACAAATATACATCATTACTGTACTGAATATCCATAACATAATGTGTTGTTATGGAAAAAAGTACATCTATTCGAGCCCTTAAGTCCTGGAGCAGCCTGCAACTCATTATTTTACAGGAATATGTAGCTGAAAGGATTTAACAAAAAAAGATCTTTCATTGTTAAGTAGGAAGAGGTGGCCTAATGTGGGCTTCTCTATAAACGCCTGACCCTTGAGGACTGCAGCTGCTTATGTATTTTATGGGCTGCTGCAGTAGTATATTCAAACGCAACTGCAGTTTAGATCAGTAAAAGCCAAGAGCTCCCCCCACCCCATATACAGTTGTCAAATGTGCAGAAATGCTTGTCTGCCTCTGTTTCTACTGCACAGAACACGAGTGAGCAATTCTATAAAATAATTTGTATTGATGTAGCATATTCAGGGTGTTTCTAATAATGGTGTATTTCATTAACCAGCAAACTGCTGTTGAACTAGACCGTACAGCAGCCAGTGTCTGTCAGTGGATTCCGGGTGTTGTAGTGCAACAACATCTAAAGAGCCAGAGCTTGTCCTTTCTTGCCGTACCGATATAAAGGCAGCATTTACCTGACCAAGGAGTGGTAATGAATATTGCCAATAGAAACATGTTTCAGTGGAAATTGGATGTCTTTGTTGCCAAAACAGCTGTTTCATATGCTGTGCTGCATGGAATGCGGTGTTTTAGAGAAAAAAAATCTGTGATTAGCAACCTTTGGTCCTTTAGTTACTACAGAACTACACTTCCCGGCATTCTTTCCACTGCATAGCTAGCAAGGGCATGCTACTGCCTGTAGTTCTGTAATATCTGAATTGACAAAGGCTGTGTTACCTGGACATTAACTCTGTGTGTGCAAAATACTTTTAATGTTAGAGAACCAGTGACATCATCAAGTGAAAAGATTCTTTCTATGTTAATCCAGTACCAGAAAAACATATATTGGCAATAAATGCAGATGAGAGAGGTTCTTATTCTTACTCTATAGTATTGTAGCGAACCATAAAGGCATTTTACTTGTCCGTCTTTTTGTCTAAGAGTTAAAATCATTGTATTTAGCAGCTTATGTGGTTTGAAGAATGTATAGTAAATATGTGCCCTATAGCCCAATACCCACTTGAATGACTGCCAGTATGGCTACACAGCAGCTTATTGCTATAAGCTGTAGCAGGGCTTCTGAGGCAAATACACATTTTTACTAGTTCAGAGCAACATTATATGTGTATGTAACCCTTTTATTTGTGGTATAATTACATTGCATTGTGGGTAGAAAACAGGTTGATTGCATAGTTAGCACTTTCCACATCAATTGTAAATGAAGCCCCTCTGTTTAAAACATCACAAATGAACCGAAATGTTTCCATAGCTGAATTATATGCCTTTAGAATTTATTGCACCAGAATTGTGATAATCTCTCTAAAATTGCACATATTTATAAGGCTAGGTAATCATTTTATATGACTGTGTAGTTGAATATAAAATTATGGCATTAAAAAAGGTGTTAGCTAAGAAAACAAGAAAGTTAAAAAAAAAAAAAAAATCAACGATGTTCAGCTTTTTTACTCAGTATTTTTAAATTCTTCCCTGTCTGAGTTCTGAGTCTGAGTCTGAGTGCTCTATTGATTTCAATAGGTTACAGCAGGTCAGAGGTGGTGTAAAATAATTTTGTTCTTTTTCTTTTGTTAATTATGTATGTTATGGCATTACACTGAAAGAAATCCTTAATACACAGGTAAGCTCTTTGTACTGTGCTTTTGTATTAAGGCTACAACAGAGCTTCATAATTAGGTTGGTTATTTTATACCATAATTCACACCTTATTGTGGCATAAATGTTTTACACAGCTTTATTATATTCCCCTACATTTTGCTCAGTACATATAGCTGCAAAACATCTCCTATGTATTTCAACCCTATGATAGTTCATGCCCTATAAATCTGCTAGTTACCTTCAGTTTCTCTCTGTGGTTGCTGTCCTAGGCCTATGTATGGGCTGTGTGGCACCTCTCACTGAACGGGAACATTATGCCAGCTACAGAGGAGAAAATATCTTTGCAATGGTAAAATTGAGTTTACTGCCTCTTTTACCTTTGAAAGTTTTTCAAAGGCTCTAATGATAAATGCTAAGTTGTTCTGTGTAAGCAATAGTAAAGGTGAATTCGGAGTATAGGTGAGGGCTAATAATATGCATTCTAGAAGGAATTCTTTCTCAGCAATTCTTTCTCATATGCATTGGCTGTGGCAGATGTTTGCCAATCTTTGTGTAAAAGTGATTAAAATATTTGAAGAAAACTGAAATAATGTCAGTGACAAAATTTACTTCACTAAGTACAGATGTAAGACATCAAACTCCCAGACTGATGGCAGAATTAAGCAGAAAACACCATCTGGTTCAATAATTATGTGAAAATACCATATTCTGTTTGTGTTAACCACTTCAGCTGCAAATGGATCCGTAGGTGTTGCTTGCCATAGCGCAGCAGACATAAAATTAACCTGCCGTAATTAAACTTGAACCTACCTTTATGTAATTCATCCTGGTGACAGAGGATTCTATCGTATTTGGGAGAAAAAAAAATATTAGTTTTTTTTACATGACTAATGAGTCTCTGAATTGTTGCTAAACAAGCAAATTATTTGTGTATGTGTCACCTCCGTTATCGGCATCGCACGTGCGACAGCCTCAGCAACTGTCACGTCCCCACACTTAGAGCTTGCCACCATATGTTTTTCCTTGACAAAACTCAGAACCTCCGGATCAATTTTCAGCCTGGAATATACAAATTAACACTTTCAAAACATACAGCAGCATGTGCAGCTTGGCAAAGCCTCGAGAAATCGCACATTTTGGGGATATTAACTGATATCTTTGGATCCAATCTTGAAACACTCAATCATTTTGATTAAAAGACTGATTTCTCATAAAGCCACAGTCTGTCGAAGGCCCAAAGCCAATGACATTTGAGCATTCATATATTTTCATAAACTTTGAACAATGTCAGCAAGACACCTCTTCAATCTTGGCCACACAACAACAGGGCATTCAATCTTTCTTTAGCTGCAGACAGAGCATTTGAATATCAGCATAATGTTATTAATGTAACAGTTTGCATGCTATGCCGTGTTGATTGCTACAGAACAGATGTATAACATGTACACAGGCAGATTTCAGATTGGCAAACCAATAATAAATATTTATTTTCAAACCGGGGAAATTTGCTAATTGTGAATAATGAGTGAAAATAGCAATGTTTTTTTGGCACATGAATCGTTTTGACAAACTTGTCAAGTTTTTCTCATTAGATGGATGTCTCGCTTATGTCAGTGCTTTTGTTAGGCACATAGATTGTTTAATGTACTTAAAAATAATGGGGTTTTGCTGATTGATTTTTGTGCGTAATATATTATAATATTGCATTATATATGGCAGAAATTAATTTTTAGCTTTTATCCTGTATACTGATTGGATATGGAATTTTAAATATACTCATATGAAGCAGTGTGATTATAGACATGCCGTGACCCATAAGAAATCAATATTTTACCCATAGTTTCTGTACTAGGAATGGACATTTCTATAGACAGAGTGTTGTTTATCACTTAGAAGTACATAACTGGCAAATAGGGATCCACAGTTTTCCCTTAACACTGTCTACATCTGCATCATATGAAAAATTCATATAAAGATGAACTTGCCCATTAAAGGAAAACTATACCCCCAGAATGAATACTTAACTAACAGATAGTTTATATTCTGTTAAGTGACCTATTCACCTATTAAAGAATCTCGCCAAACTGGAATATATATATCAATAAATATTGCCCTTTTACATCCTTTCCCTTGAGCCACCATTTAGTGATGGGCTGTGTGTTCCCTCAGAGATCACATGACCAGAAATAATGCAGCTTTAACTGTAACAGGGAGTAGTGTGGGAGCAAAAGGCAGAACTCTGCCCATTAATTGGCTGATGTATTTGGGCCTTGGCTTGTTTTCATGCACTGTGAATCCCAGGAGGCGGCCCTTAATTCTTTAAAAGACATTTTTTTATTTAGGATTACCCAATGGCACATACTATTAAAAAAGTATATTTTTATTAAAATGGTTTATTTAGATGAAGCAGGGTTTTACATATGAGCTTGTTTATGCAATATATATTTATATACCTACATTGTTTGGGGGTATAGTTTTCCTTTACGGGACACTGGGTAGGCAAAGGAGGCATGTGGAATGTTAACATTTTTTATCTTCCTTTATACTCCTCACTCCTCTCAGTGCACTGATCAGGTCTATTGACAAATTTCTGGGTTCCCTTGATGTGTACCAAGTCGAGCATTCACCTCATGGGCTCGCTAGCAGCCTTCACGCAAACAACAGAGTAGTGAGGTGGAGTGCATTTTTAGATTTTTTTAATTGATTATAATTAGAAGAACATTAGGTTTTTCATACTCTACAATGATATATTTTAATTTTTGTAATCGTTTTCTTTGATACATCCTTTTTAATTAATTTAACACCCATACTATAACCAGCTATATAGGTTCTCAAATATCCCTGCCTTGTAGTCCCAGAATTAGCTGGGTTAAAAAAATTCAGATCTTAGGGTGGCTAATAAGATCCTAGCCTCATTAGCACCTATAATTAATCAAGACACACCAGGTTGTAAGTAATAGTTGATGTCAGAATGCCTGGGTAGGTGGTAATGCATTAGTACCTTCAGGTTCTGATCATTTACTATAAAATATGCATAGTGTCTACTAAAAAAAATGTTTATTTGAAATATTATGGGGGAAATAATCATGCTTTGCATATAGTTCACATGAAACCATCAGTGTGCATGTACCTGGAGAACTGTTGGTATGGTTTTACTCATCTCAACCTTAAACGTTTTGTCAGCAGGAATATGTTAATATGAGGAAGAAATTAATTCTAGCCAAATTCTCATGAACATCCCTCTCTCTGCTGCAAGATAATATGTAACATTTGTAAAGCCTTTGGGTAATCTAGACATTGCCTCATTTGCTCTAAAACCTCTCACAGTGATTGCCATTAGTGCAAGCACCTCCTTCTCAGTGGGGTTTCAAGTTTCCATTCATGAATAGTTAGCTGTACTTTGTGCTTTAAAGCATCAGGAGTGCCCAGGGTAATATTGTGCCAATCAAACCATTTTGATTATGGCTGTTTAGCCTGTTCAGTCTGCCCATTGAACCAACCACACAGTTTTATACAGGGAACAATGGAACCCGGGACTGGGCACCAGCAGGGACCTGGCCATCTAATAACCCAATGAACTGGACACTTATATAGCTTTTGTTTTTATAGAACATTTGCTTCTATTAACTTAGGTTACCATGGAATGCAAGCGTTATTATGTGGCAGTGGAAATGTAAACCTTTATTGCTCCTTATCATTCAGATTACACAGCATGTGTGACACGTGTGTGACATATAATGACACGTTAGATTTAATGCTCAATAATTTATCACATATTCCCTATCATAGAAAATTTGTTTCAATATCATTCTCACTCTTTTGCTCTGTGTCAGGCTTTGGGGCTTGTTCTGTTGCATTAATTGTGAGCCATTAAGGCACTTTCCAGTCACATGTAAGCATATATCCCAATAAGCGCCATTAAGGAACTTCCACCCTGACACACTCTCTAGTTCAGAAAGTATCTTTGGTGAGCTACAAAAATGAATATGTAGCATGTTTGATATTACTAATTAATGTGCAATGCTCACTGTTGTTTGAATGTGTGGTTTCCATTCAGCTGCAGTGCATATTAATTAGGTCTTAGCTGCACCTTTCATCTATCTTTTATGTGGGTACAGAACAATTTGGCTTCTATTGCAGTAACATGGCAACCTCACATGGAATATATCCTTGACAGGTAGGTAGGAGATGGTTTTGATTTCAAAAACAACCAGCTATAAATAGGTTGAAGGGATATGTGGCTGGGATTCCAACAGGACATAGGCCCCCACTGCCAACATTAGTAACTGCAAAATCTTTAGACTGAGGCATGTCCCAGAACTGGCACAGCCATTTTTTTAATTATCTGAAAAGACCTTAATGCTGGCCATACATCTAAAGATCCACATATTTGGCAAGCTCACCAAACAGACAAATCACTATGACATGAATGCAGGCCATAGGGGCAAGAAACACAATAACAAGCCAATGTGGTCCCCAATGGAAATTTTAAATCTGTCTGATCCTAATCTGGCCATAAATATGGCTTCTACATATATCAGACATATATTAATTGGGTAGGCTTGCTGAATGACCCTATACACAGGCAGGTAAGCTGCTGACTAGGTCTAAAGGGCTGAATTGGAAATCTGCCCGTGTATGGCCACCTTTAAAGCATAAAGAGTGTACTGCTCTTTTACTATTGTCTTTTTACACACACGCACATTGTCATTGTATAATATATAATGTTTAATTCTGTATTTGGGAAATGTAGTTTGACACTATTTTTAGTTTTATCTGCACTTGTTTGCTTCTTGTTCAAATGACAAAATCAGGCTCTAAGATAGTTTGGCTCTGTTTTTTATAGTTTCTGAATGTTTTTAGACATGTGACTCGCTGAAAATCTTATGCAATAAAATGTCATTATTAACACTATAGTGGTTTTCAGCAGTTGGTAATTATTGGCTTAATTAAACATTTATCAAGAAACAAGTATTTATCTTTCATTAAACTTTCATTAAAAATCCATCTTGGCACAAGCTAGATTAGCTGCAGCTTTTTAATTGACAACTTTTTATAGCAGAAATATTGGACAGTTTAATAGCAGAACGTTTATATGAAATCGGAATTCCTAAGCACTTCGAAAAAATGTATGATCATAAAATCAATGTTACAAGCATTTAAAAAATAAAAAACATAGGTTGCACCAATATCTTCTGATGATATTTCTGGAAAGATTGATAATGGTGTTTATTTTGCATATAGTGTAGTTCTATCTAAATCGGCTACCCACATACGTGTTTCCAGTGTTGTGATTAGGCAAACCATATGCAAAATTTGTATTTTTTCCTATGTAGTAAAATCAGTGGCAGCAAATTCTTTTTCTGAAGATAAAGCTGAGAAATCTGCCTGTCTTCGGGTTTGCATAAAAACCTATGGACATGAAAAATGTTAGTTCTGACTCTAGGTAAAAAAAAATATTGCATCTAAAATAAGTTTGAATAAAAACCTGGGTCACTGTTTCTGATCACTGTGCATCGATCAACAAATTCCCAGGATATTTCTGTTCCTAAAAAAGCCAGGTATTCAATTATTATATATATATAATATATATATATACTGCAAATATATCCTTGTATATATATTTAATGTTAATTTGTCCATGTGTTCTGCATCCTGTCCACATGCTTATTTTCCTTTTGCAGGTTATCTCTATGCCAGAAGACCCTGTTTATTATAAGATATAATGAGCCCCTTACCCAAAATTATAGCGCTATAATAAGTCACCTTGCAGATCTGTGACCTATATAATAGCACATGGTATGCAGCCTTGCAGGTTATTATCAAACTAGGGTCAGCGAATGTTGTAAATGGTTTCTCCATATAGAACAAGGCATATGAGTCATTTGCACAATAGCCCTTAGCCTGTCAAAACTGTTTGCTTTAGTCCTCTTACAGACTACTTAACTGTATGGGCAAAGAGTTGCTTCACCTCAATAAAGCTGGCCGTACACATGCAACATATTGACCCTTGTATGAGCACCTTGGGAATTCCTGCATGACCTAAAATTGTCCAGATATCTATTGGCAACGTCAAAAAGGATGCCTAGATGCTGTCCTCACCGAACACGTCTCTGTAGGCCTGTGATTTGACCAATCTGATCAGCCAATATTGGCACAGAGTGTGGGTGGTCTAATTGAACTTAAGGAGGTCATTTAACGAGCAGAGCTTGAACAACTTGAATTGTATGCCTACATCTAACAATAAAGGTGGTCATACATGTAGCAATAAAGATCGTTCCCACCCTCCACTGACGTTCAGGGAGGTAGAAACAATAGAAATTCTACCTCTACCTGCCAATTCAGCCCCAAATGAAGATTTTGCTTGGTGCCTTGAATGGCGCCCAGTCCAAATCTTTATACCTAGCCAATCGACAAGAGGACCGAAATCCACAGTGCATGTATTGTTATGATTATGGCTTAATCCTACCATTCATGCTGTATGGGACATCTTAAGGTGAGAATCTAACACATCCTATCTTTATCCACCCTGGTCTGTAATCTGAACTCTGTAGGAAGAGATTAATTCTATTAATATTTTAGTTTAACTTCACCTTTATTGTCCTTGCTGGTAATATTCATCCATAAGAGTACATTTTCCCCATCATTTCTATTGTATAATTTTTTTCCCAGGGGCACAGCATTAATGTGTGAATGTATATCTGTAAGAAGAAAATTTATAGCCCTACAGTTTGGCAGTATGATGTACACTGTCAGAATTATGGATGTGGGGAGAATCATTACAAAAATAACACACTTTATAAAAAAAAAAGTCTATCTTTGCAATGGCACAGCTAAATCCTATAGTTTTAATTCATTATTATTCAGCCTGATCTGGCTCTTTAATTTGCTTTTTTTTATTTAGTTATTTATTTTTTGCACATATGACTATATTTCTTTATATTATTATCAGCGTATAAGCTACTTTTAGGGTTTGTAATAATGCTCTGAATTAAATCGTTCATTAAAATAATGCATTATGTGTAGGTCTTGCTACTTATTAAAAACCAAGATTGCCTAATGTAATTATGGTGAAATTCAGTAATTTTGTAGCTTATTATGCCATGTTTGTAGTTTACCTTTAGTAAAACAATAATACTTTCATCCTCAAAATAAAGCCATTTTTGTCAAATCTTTATTTTTCACAGTGCAGATTGCCCTTTTGCCTCTAAATCCTTCTGCAGTACACTCTAACCCTTTTATCTGTGAACTCTTATGGCTAAAACACAACTTTTCTCCTAAGTAGCAATTTGTAAAGGTTAATGCCCATTTATGAGACTGGTTATGATTACATAGGTGGTACCGTGGGGAAAAATAGTGGACTTAGAAATAAACTGCAGGAGAAATCTGCATCTAATTTATATTAGTGCTTCACTTCTTAAGCCTGTAGTCTGCAACTTTTTTTTGTTGTTGTTTTCTCTAGGGCAAAAAATTTACTGTATCAGTGCTTTTATGTCACAAGAATGAATTGAATTCTTACCCTTTAGTGCAAACAACAATAGACAGAGTGGTAACCTACTGGAAAACAAATAGACACCCCGTCCCTTTTGGGGATTCAGGGAGGTTCAGAAAGATGGAGCTGACGGTGGAGAGGTGGCAGATAAAAACAGAGCGAAGCAAGAAAGAATCCTGCGGTCATTTATTACCATGCCATCTTCATAGTGTTTGCTGAACCAAGGTGCAGTGTAATGATTCAGACAAATGATGTTAATAATAATAGCTGGCCCTTGGCAAAGGGAGAATACCTAGTACTGCAGCATGCAAACTTATCAGATTCTCCAAAAATTGTCTCAGAAGGACAGATTTTTATTTTTCTTATGTTCTTACGCCCAGGTTTTCCCCTTGGATTTGTTGTCTTTAAAGAAAACAAAGGCATGAAATAATTTTGCTAGGGGAAGAGAGAGTATGGAGGCATTCATTTCAGCTCATGCCTACACAGATAGGCTTTTTTTTTTTCTTTTATCCGCTGTTGCATTATATTTTAATAGAATCTAACGATGCAAATCGCTTGATCTACATACAGTTCTATCTGTGTCACAATGAGTTACTTATATTTCTAATGAGGCTACTTTTATCATAAAAATAAATATATTTATGTTGTCATTTAAAAGTAGACTTTCTTTTGCTTTAGAAGATGTATTGTGTTTTACAGGTAAGGCAAAAGGTCGAAGCTATTGCTGTTGGACTATGACTTTCCTGTTTTCCAATAACATTGGAATTTTGGAAGCTGTAGTAACAGCTGGGGGTCTGGCATTTTCATTAAAAAGGCAAAAAATTGACCGGATAGTAAACATGTTTACTTCTGTGCAGTGTCCTAAACCATATATGAAAAATAACATGTGTAAAACTATATCATTGTTCCCAAAAAAAAAGAATATGCAGTTCTAAGCCGGATGTTTTTAAATGATTTGTAATTGCAGATGTCAGCAATATTTGTGTTTCCTTTGCTGTGCTGCTGGTTTGGGTCTTCTTCAGCCAACTCCATTTCCTTCCGTGTCGTTCATGTGGCCATCAACTAAATAATAGTTTGACCCATGGCTTTGATACGTGGTGTCTTTACATAGATGAGGCCACATGCTGCAAAGTATATTAGCCTTGATGCCTGTGCTCTTCTAATGTCTCACATTACCTTAATGACACACAATTTCCTGGCACTGGTAATAACCTACTTAATTATTTGTATGTACATACATGCATCTATAATGTCCATCACTGCTGTGGGCATTCATATTGTTAATGATGTACACCAGACTGTATAATGTAGCTGATATATACTAATGAGGATACACTCAATTTGTTACCTTTGATAAGTAAGCGGAAATATGCAAAGGTTGGTAAGTACTTTTCCTCAGTATAAAAAAAATATATATATACAGTATGTATATATCCAAAAAAAAGACCAACAACACCGAGTTATATTCCAAAAAGATCAATTGTGTATTAAAACCGCATGAACAGCCAGTGTTACGTTTCGGTCCCCATCGGGACCTTTCTCAAGGCCTTGGGGGACCGAAACGTAACGTTGGCTGTTCATGCGTTTTTAATACACGATTGATCTTTTTGGAATATAACTCGGTGTTGCTGGTCTTTTTTTGGATATTTAAATCATTTACCTTGCACTCGAGGTAAGAGCCGAAGCAGAGTGCCACCCTGGGTTCGCTATATATATATGCATATATAGAATCAAATCTTTTTTTTTTTGGCTGCGTCGACTAGCAAGCTACATGTTCATGCTAGCAAGCAAGCTTCTGGCACCTCAGGGCATTTTTAGTCATCTGATTATAGTGTATACATCTTTTATTCAGTGTTTGTTCCTTAAATTTTACTAATGATTGTTGGCATAAAATGTTTTTTCTATAATTTAAAGGATGGTTTTTTTTTTTAATGTTAACTGTTAGCAAGTAGTGTTTACATACTCAGATGCCAGTCGCAGCAGAAGAATCCCTAAATCCTATGGCTGCTGGGGGTTTCTGGTGCCACCAATGAAACTGCTTGCAAAAAAAAAATTAGACAGGTATAGGACCTGTCCAGACTTGGTGTTTTCTGGATAAGGGATCTTTCCATAATTTAGATCTCTATACTATAAGTCTCATAAAAGTCATTTAAATGGATTGTTTTGCCACCAATATGGGTTCATGCAGCTTAGTAACAATTAAGTACAAGGAACTGTTTTACTATTACAGAGATAAAGGAAATTATTTTTTAAATGGGAATTATTTGATTAAAATTGAGTCTATGGGAGATGGCCTTCCCATAATTCAGAGCTGTCTGGATAATGGGTTTCCAGATAACAGATCCCATACTGTAATAGAAATTATCAATTAAAAAACCCATAATGCAGCTAAGGTTCCTTAGTTGTTTATTTTATGCTGTCATGTATCCTTTACCTTTTGTGTCGGTTGTTTTCAGTACCAAGAAAGCACAACACTCCTTGTATTTCTCGCTTTCTTTAAATGTAACTTTACGTGTAATTCACCTGCTGTCTGTCTCCTGCAAAATGATGAGGGCCCAGTTGTACTGGCAGTGCATCAACTCATGAAGGCTATTGGACAGCCCTATAGCTTAATTCCATAAGGCTTTTCCCGTGTACATTACTGTTTAGATAGATCCATTAAGTCACTTTAGAGTAACATATTTTACCAGCATTTGAAAAAGCAATGCTTACCCATATATAATTTTATCCTAGCACGAGCAGCTCTCCATTATATTCTCTGGCATGCTGTGAATTTTGTCTGTGACAAACTAAAGTAAACAAGAATTGAGGCTGTAGATTGTTAACCGAGAAACATATTTTTTCTTCTTCTTGGGCAATAAATAATTTCTGACTGTGTGACATGCCAGCTACCTGAGTCACCCATTTATATGTGCATTGCAGAAATGAAACTTAAAACTCAGTAGCCATACATCATTTGGAGGTAAAAATTATGTTGGCATGTGGGAAGTTAACATGTACACTCTGGATCTTTTTGCTTGATTTGCTGTTTTCTTTCCTATAATTCTAGCGATACAGTTTGTGCTGCCATTTAAGGCACAGGTTAAGTGTTGTAGCAGGCCATTATACATCATTAAAGTAAGTAATATTCAGCTGGGGAAGAAGGATGGAAGCTTTTCACTTGTAGCCACCTGGACATTTCATTTGTCATCTGGAGAGCTGCTACAAAATTAGTGGTGGCAGGCCAGATATAATTTATAGTTCCGTACACTGAAAATTAAGTAATGAATCACCCAGTTTTGTATGATTAGAATTAATACTTTTTTCTCCAGTGACACATTTTTGTAAAACAATGGACTTTTTTCAGAATGTTGCCCATCATATATAATCATTCTTCACGTCTCACTATTTATAGGAAACTCTACCTGCAGATATGGAATAATGCACTTTATTATTGTATGTACTTTATCTCCTAGAGGTATCTTGCGTCACACGTGTCCGTAGTATAATTGCAATAACGTGTAGAAATATTTCCATATACCGGTCATTTTCTAATGTCAGAGAATGACAGATATAGCACACAAACACAGCTTCCCTTCTCATACAGCACAGAACTACTGTACACAGTGCCATTACTGCACAACATCACAGTACATATTATATATCTGTTCTGCCCTATCAGTTCCAAAAGGCTGTCAGGATCAAAAATGTTAAGGGCTAGAAACAAGCTTGGCACCGAGTAAAAGACTAGACAGGCCATTTAAGTGGTTTAATAAAAGTCCGAATAAAGGGAGTGGGTCAAGGCAGGCAGTAATCACACTAGTCGCGAACAGATTTAAGAACCCTGAAACTTTGCAGTTGGGCATTGAACCTGGGACAGACTGGGAATTTCTCTTTAAACTTCATGCTGGTTTGGGTATGGTAACTGGGTTGGACCATAATCAGCATGACCTCCTGCCTACAGCAAAATAAAAGGATTTGTTCAAGAAATGTTTGCGTTCCATGGCATGTATGACCATGAGAGTGTGTGTGTGAGATATCATTTTTAGAAAAAAAGAAGTTGTGCAACAATTCAATACTAGGGAGTATGTTGATTAACCTGTAAATGTATAATGTTCTAATATTCATTGCTCATATTTTGGCCTGCACTAATAATTACATTTACCATAAATAGTCATCTATCCATTGTACAGGGTTTATTTGTCCTTTAATTTTTCATGAATAAAGCAAAGAAAATGTTTAGGAATAAACATCTATTCCATGAGAACACTGGTGTGTTGGAACAAGACATTTCTGCCTTCAGGAAGAAGTTTAGTTACCGTTGGATATTGTCCCCCATCTTCCTATATTCTTCATATATTCTAGATGTCAGTTGCTGAGAGCTGGACATTCTCCTAGTTCAGATGTCTTGTGATATTGGAAAGGATCATTGTAGCATGCCATTTGTAGATATTTGTGTCAAGAAGAAGAATGCCTTCCTGACCCCATTCTCTGCATACTGCATAGGTGTACAGATTCTGTGATAAGCTAATAGAAAAGAAAGAGGAGAGGTTGGAGGTTAGATAAGCACTGCAGCTAACATTTCCCTGTTATCTCATTGCTTCCATGCATACAGCAATCAGTGATATCACTTTAACCAAATGTGAAACCATGTGAAACACTGTTTTATGCATTATTAGTATGGATGGCAACATTTCTCTGATTTCGGTCTTCTGCACATCACAGCATCCTCCAATACCAGAATACTCCATGCTGGGAGGTGTAATTTCCAGAAGTTTGCAAACTTTTATCTGGCCCTGAAGGAAGTAGTGCAGAGGCCTCAGGAGTGTACTGTTTTCTACTCCCAGCAGTTCTCGTACCCTAGGAGACACATCTGGCCTAAAACTTTTATATATATTATAAAGTTTTATATGAAGCACTAAACATGATGGCTACCTAATAATACCTTTTTATGCCAAATCTTGTGGCTTGTCTATGCACTTGCACAAGCTTATTACACAGTTCATAAGAATGCATGATTTTACACCTTGTACATTGGTGATATAGTAAAGATGTTTAAAATAAGTGTATTTCAGCACTCTCTCTTAGCACACTTTTATAAATATGCCCCTAAATGATGGTGCTTCAATTGCTCACTCCCTGCAACATCCATTACATTGATAAGTGTCGCAATATCTGAACCTGCCACAAACATGCAGAGTTGCACAGGCACCACCTTCTTCCACTTCAGATCCTCTTCTGTTAATTTGCAGGTAGGGATCTGGTTGGAGCATGCGCGGTTGATCTTAGACATAACTTCAACTACACGTTTCTGCAGGCTTGGGTCATTTATCAGCATTCATATTTTCATGGTTTTAGAGTTTTTTTAAACCTCAACTAAAGTCATTTCCATGAATGTCAGTCATTTATTAAATGATCCAAATTGAAAAAGTAGGAAAGAAAAAAGATGCTGAAAAAACGCATAAACCACAACTTTTTCATATTGTTGCATGAATGACAGTATCAAAAAAACCTAAAAAACTCTAAAACTAAGAAGCAAAAAAGGATCTTACAGTTGCAGACATCTGCTACTGAGCTCTACATGATCTAGGCAGGTTTTAGATGGTATAACTTTGATTTTGGATTTGTTTTGGTTTTTATTACATAATAATAAAGTAAAAAGTAAAGCTGGACCCACACATCATTAATGGTTACTGAATTATATGTGTATAATATATATATATATATATATATATATAAGAATTAGCACATGTCAAGAAGGGGGAGGTTTATTTTCCCTTTAATAGTACTAAGCTGTCAATCTGCCTAGAAAGTTGTTTTGCATACAGTGAAGGCACAGTCTACTTTCCATTTGCAGCTGCATCAGAAGCCATTGAGTGATGCTGCTTGTCTCAGTTTTTTATAGTACCCTGTTGTATACACGGTCATATCATTTCAGCAGGAACACTATCACTTATTCTCTGGCATAATTACAGTTTGCTTACATTGGACTACACCCGTTAAAATACACAGAACAAATAAACCTGCAGAAGAACTTTATCCATGAATTATGTAGATAAAAATGTGTGGTGAAATGTGTGAATGAAATGTGCGCTTTGTTCCCGCCCTGTGTAGAGGGCATGATTTATTACTAGTGTTTAGTATTACTCTCTGTATCCTGTCTAAAAGTTTAAAAAGCTGATTAGATCTGAGATTAAACCTTAACTAATGTTGTTTTAAGTAGACTGCAATTTGTTATTGACAACAAACCTCCATTGCAGCCCTGTATCAAACCAGATCCTTTGCTCTGCAATTTACAAAGATGACAAGTCAGGGTGGTTCTTTCCGAAGGTGAACACAAGTTGACTGATTAGCTGATATTCCAACTTAGGGTCTTGCAAATTGCAGCCAAGAGAGAGCCTGCAGTGTTATGTACTATAGGCACAAAAGCTTTAATCCCTTGATTTAAGATAGCAAAGCTTCAGTGATTTAAAGACAATATTTTATTTGTTCCCCCTTAGATGTCAGCTGGTCATAAAATAATTTCCACTCCTTTTGGGTTCCTAGGCTTGACCATCTAATTTAAAGGAGATTTGCTTATGTAAGAACAGGGATTGTCTTTGGCAGTGTCAAATCAAGGCATCAATCAGTCCATCTGGGTAAAATCACAAGCGGACTCAGATATTGCTAAATATTTATACTGTCAAATACACACAGACATTCAGATGAAAAGAGACATTCATTAGAAATTCTCCTGCTTGTCAGTTTA
This sequence comes from Xenopus tropicalis, assembly GCF_000004195.4. Lineage (NCBI taxonomy): Eukaryota > Metazoa > Chordata > Amphibia > Anura > Pipidae > Xenopus > Xenopus tropicalis. The sequence continues at coordinate 99,857,192 of NC_030682.2, read as the reverse complement.
GAGATGTAGATTAGAACAAAACCTCCCACTATGGTTCTGTGAGTGCTCAGGAACAGTATATATTTAGTTATTCAAACCCATAAATACCATAATGTTGTCTCATTTAGGTAAATGCTGAATAAATATTGTCAAGGTACTATAAACAGACCCAACTTCTCTGTGTTCTTATAGGATAAATCTCTACAGCAGTGATTTTTTGGCTTTTATATATTCAATAGGACCCTAATATGCATGCATGCATGTAAAAACAAGTGCAATGAACTGCAATGAGAGAGTTTATACAGCTAAAACATTATATTCACTTTCTCTGCTTGCACTCACAAGTATATTGGGGGGAGTCATGTAAAACAGGTCTACTTATAAAAGAGATACTGACACCAGAAATAAAATCTTTTTTAACATCTATTATAACATTACCTTTGCACGCTATTTATAATTTTGCAATAAAAGTATTTGTCCATTATATTCCCTATCTGATCCCCCATGTTCCTCTATGAGGGGGACTGCCATATTTGTGCAGCAGTAAGCCGTTAGCATTAGAAACTGACAGGCTGAGAAGCGACAGTCAGGTTGGCAAAACAGTCAGGTCTGGAACCTCAAGTAACAATTACTTATAAAGGCAGACCTATTAGAGAAAATCATGACCTAAAGGGAACTTTTAATGTATACTAATGTTTTGAAGAGTAGCTTTTTAGTGTCAGCATCACTTTAAATCTTTATAACAGGGCATGAATCACAATTTTGTCCTCTTGGTTAAATATTCAAAGAGTCTAAAGGGTATAAACATATAGAAACCCTCTCTTTTAAAACCATGGCGTGTTATCACAAGGATGATGTTTTCTTTCTCCAAATGTTCAGTTTTCAGCACTATACCAGCCAAGAATTCATGGCCAGACACATTAAAGAGCTTCCACACTGGTTACTGCCCATTTTCATGGGGTAAAGTAGGGAGCAAACTGAATTCTTCACTTGTACTGGTGCCAGAGGCCCCAAGAAGTCACACCCTTACTCTCACTTTAATAATATGTCGGTAAGAAACAAAGCCACTAATACTACTTATTTGCATTACCTGCATTTATGTAATTAAATTACAAAGATGTCCATTTTCAAAAACTTCTGCTTACAATTGTGGCTGCATGCTGATGCCTATTCATGCTTCTTGCTGTGAAGCAGCCATAAAAAACAATACATCAGTACAGCTTGTGGCCCCTTTAGCCACCCTCCAGCCAGCTGCTGCATTGAAAAAGACTCAATAGAGTTATGTAGTAGCATGGGAAAGTTTAGAAAGGTATACACAGGCTAAATTAATATCTTATTATTTTAAAATATATTGCTTAATAAAAGTAACAGTCATAAGTACTGAAGCAGAAAAAGGAATAGTGGTAGTGTTTAAGCCTATGCCAATAAATAAACATGTCATAAAAATGTATGGAAGAATGCAGAATGTATTAAACTGGTGATGCTAACTTATTTTGCATCCAACATGCATTTTTCACCTTTCTACTCTGTGCTATAAGATGCGATTTTTCCACTTGCACATTTAAACATCTGCGTATGATGATTTGTGTAGAAAAATAGGTAGTCACCCAGCATTAGTATTTTTCCTCATATAACTGTCATTATAATCCATTTATATCTGGTTGCGAACTGTATTTTTGCTTAATAAACCCATGTTGGTTTGATAAAGTATGTCTCACTCCTTCAGTTATTGCCGTATTTATACTTCTTTTTAAATCACTTCTAATGTAGCACCTTTTTTGGCCCTGACCCAATGGTTGAGTGGGTTAGATATATTGTTTGGTTTGGCCATCCATATCTGTGGAACCAATTAATTAATGATTATAGACAAATAAAAAAATCATAACAATGAAATCATGCCAGTTCAGACCTTCTGTGCTTTCATAGAAGTCAGTGGAAAGTATATCTTCAGGATTTTCGAAAACTAGTTTTTTTGCCCCGTGACTACTGTTACAGCTCAGCTGGCTTGAAAATACTTTAATCCATCCAACAATTTTTGCTTTAACAGTTCCATCTGCACTTTATGAATGAAGCTAAGCATTGATTGGTTGCTATAGATTACATCCCAAGTGCAAATTATCCACCATTTGTGAATAAACCCCAAAGACACCAGCACAATGGACTCTCTGTATGGACAGGTCATCTGGTCTTTGTTGGGATCAACAGAAAAGTAATCTTCACCATGGTTTTAGGGAGAAAATGATCCAGCCCTGGATTTTTTAAAACATAATATCTTTAAATGTTAAAATGAAATAAGGTCTTCAAATTTTCAGAAATTCCCTACATTGATATATCGTCCTACTAACATGGGGTTAGATGAATCAGTTACATAGTAGATGGGATATCTGTCAAGTTAAACCACTTTATCAACTGAATCCTAAATTGGTCCAGTTTCTCTATACTGTATTTGTTTAACCTCTGTATCTGTGAAACTAGAGTTGCACAAGTATAACCCAATAACCCAGAGCAGATCATTCCTACATTTTGTGTAAATGTGGTGCATACTAAGGTTTGGTTTTGAGTGCAGGGCAGTGATACTGGGCTGGGTAGTGCACCATATTCTTTTGCATCATTTCTTGGGTTCTGTGACTGACTGCATATTAAAAAGACTGGCATGTGTAGTGACATCACAGAGGGAAATTCCTCGGCTATCCCTCCCACCTCAACCACACTTTCTATCCATTACCATGGAGGTAGGCTATTTCATGTGTGACATATCTTTTGCAACTGGTGCTGTTTGGTATAAAGGGTTTATGGTGCGTCCTAAAATGGTATCTTGATAGGATGGAACATTGCGTTGGTACAGGGCAATTTGGGTTCAGCTTGATTTCGAGTTCAGTGAAAAGAAGAAAAAATGTTGTAAGATTTGTTATTCAGTAAAATGAGAGAATTGATCAATTGTCTGAATACTTTTTGGAGGCACTGTATGTGTGTTAACATTAAAAATCAGCCCAACCCTCCTGTATTAGAGAACCATATTTTTTAACAATTAACTGTACTTGTATATTTGAAACTGTAAGGCAATGTAATTTATGTCTTGGTATTTCCATTCAACTTCCTGAACAGCCAGGGTATGTCTTTGAAGTTATGTAGAATTACAGCACTTTGAAAAAAAGATGTTTAATTGCACTCAGATTTTTTAGATTACTAATTAACATCTCTTTATATAACTAAATATCTCTAATTAATCATCAGATCATAATCAGTAGACTAATTAACTTCAAACTTGACTGTCAACAGAAAATCTATGTGGCTATCCAGCATCATTAATTACTATTATAATCAACATTGCTCCTTTTGGGACTTCTCATAAGACTGTAGTTTATATAGTGAGTTATTATAAGAGGTACAATAATAAATGAAACCTGATCATATGCGGATCTCTAATGGATTATACTGAGTGCTATGAAAAATCTCTATTTCTGTACATACAGGAAAAAGAGTGACAGAAGGGGGTCATTACTTATGATCTACAGTGTGCAAAGTACAATTTTGGACTCAATCACCCCCCCCCCCCCCCATATAATTCCAGTGTCATTGTAGCCTCCAGGGGGCATTGTGTCTGACACACTTGCTGCATTGCATTTAAACATTTCAGCAGCTGCAACGGCATTGAAAAGTTTGTTTGCCATAACTTTCAGCATGTGGCATTGAAATGACTTCTGCACTCGATTCCTTAGAGGCAAACTCAGTAATCCGGGTCATTTATCAACACTGGGCAAATTTACTTAGGGCAGTAACCGATGGAAACCAATCAAATTGTTACATTACATTTTGTTATGCCTGCAGCTGGCTAAAAAAAAGCTGCTCACTGATTGGTTGCTATGGATTAATTGCGCATGGGCAAATTTTCTCAGACCCAGTGCAATAATTCAGAAGTGCAAGGAGCAGCTTTAGGCGCAAGTACCTTCCATGATTGCCAGTTTTCATGGAAAGACTGCATTTGTGGGTCATAAATGATCTCTAAAGGCTTTTTGATTAAATTAAATCGGGGATGTTAAATCTAGGGCCCTTGTTGTTTGCTAGCTAATTTGGATTAGTACTGTCCCAAAGGGGTACATTTGGCATGGTGAGATCTCCAGAGAGGGAGGGGGTTGGTGCAAGCACAGCACCGAAGTGGGGAGTGGTAGGAAGCTTTCATTTTGTTCTACCAATGGGCCAGACACACAAATTTCGGGCCAACCCATCAATCACTACAGGAATGTATGTTATCTTGGTGGTTGGTCTCAAAGGACCATCTTGTTATCCTATTGGAAACTGAATATTAAACTAATGAGCTATTGAAGAGGAGCTTCAGTCCAGATAAATGGAACAATAGAATGTGGCTATTCTCATAAATGGGCAGTTGTACATTCATCACAGTGGTTTAATATTGTGGAGGTTCAGCCATTGTATGGCAACCTTTACAGCAGGTCTCCACCCAGCTCAGTAATGCTAACATTTGTTACAGGTCATTGTCAGTTTTTGGTTGACATTCATCTCTTTCTTATCAACTGGCCCTAAGTGGCACAGTCATTACTTATTTCAAAAATACACAATTTAAAATAAGTGTGACTTAAACTGCAACATGAAATTGCCTCATCAGTAATGCAAACCTAAGCTTTATTCCAAGCCTGCTTGATCTCCTGTACAGGTATGGGATCTGGTATCCAGAATGCTTGGGGCCTGGGGTTTTCCAGATAAGGGATCTTTTTGTAATTTGGATCTCCATATTTTGTCTACTAAAAAATCATTTAAACATTCATTAAACACGTTAACTGGGGATTACAGGTACAAGCTACTGTTTTATCATTACAGAAAAACAGAAAATATGTTTTAAAATTTTTAATTATTTTATTAAGATGGGTCTAAAGGAAATTAACTTCCCATTGGTTGGAGCATTCTGAATAACAGGTTTCCGGATAATTGATCCCATACATGTAAGTTCTTTTTTGTGCTTTATGTTTCCGCACCTTAGTGTAGTTCTATTTTTCTCATTAACTTAATGACTTTCTGCTGGTGTGTGCATGTAATGCTTTTTTATTGCATTTGTTCTTTTCTTAATCAGAGTGCAAAGTTGTAAAATAGAATTCATTTGTAATATTTGCTATTCTTTGCTTTGGGTATTTTGCAGCAACTCAAAGTGCAAACGTACCTTTTATTTTCAGTTCTTGTGGCTTTGTAATCAGTATTTACCACTTGCCATTTTATGTGTTTTGTCAAAAGAATCTACTATAGTTTTATGTAGGTAAATGAGCAGTGTTCATATTGAATATTCCTGTGCCAAAATTGCAGCTTTTAGATAGCGGTTTTCAAAAAAGTAAAAAAGCAACCGCGTGTGAATCAGAACAAATGTTAAGGGGGATTTAGGATCAATGAAGATCAGCAATAATGATAAAAAGGTGCAATAAAAGTGATAAAGAATGGAAAGAAAATCAGCTGAAAGACTGTTGGAGGAAGGATGACAGTATATAGACATGGGAAACTGCAAGATGTTATGGTCATCAAAGACAAAGGAAATACTTAAAATGCTATATAACAATAAAGGGCAGAGGATGACTCGGCTTGCAAGGTGTTTCATTTTAACAATTTATTCATTTTGTGAACTTCCTTATTGCATCTTTCCTATTGTTATAATGGTGTCTTTTCCACATAGATCAGAAAATTGAAAAAAGGCTCAAGAATAAATGTCAGAATAATATTGCCAGTTAGCTGGAAATGTGCGTTTGCAGGTTTCCCTATCCCAGTGTTCCTTGCAATGCACTGGGTGGTTTTTGGCAGCCTAAACACCACTTTACCTACTAACTAACATTTGCTTTTGTGAATGTTTGATCAATATTTGATCATATTTGTCACTGGTTTTCAAGAAATCACCTAATATGCTATTTCAATTTTGCATGGACTGTTAGAATTTATTGTTATTTTTTTGTGGGTGTTTTCATTGCTTATTTTTCTTTTCACCTTTCCAATCCAATCTGACAGAGGTTGTACCAGAAGATATAAGGACCTTTAGGAGGATATAGCCAATCATAATAATATCTAGCATTAGAATCATCTGGAAGATGAACGGGTGAGGGTCTGAACAAAAACAAATAAGTTTTATTAATAAACTCCAGCTTTAGGACCACAGTGCTTTATGCTTGCGGGGCAGAGTTGACCCCAAACAATTAGATACAAATTGTCTAGAACAAAAGTAAATTCCCCTTTAAATTATAATTTTTTCAGCTTTAAAAAGATTTTTTGCATAAGATTTTGTCGACAATATGGCCCTCCTTGTGTGTAACAAATTGGCCAGTAGTCTGCCTTTTTGACTGTCAGGTATAGGGAGATTTGTCCATTGGGGGGGCGGGCCTTAGTGGATGATAAATTATCATTACATATATTTTTTTCTCTTTCATTACATAACCAACAAATAACATAATATCTCATTAGCTGGCTAAAATGAAGATTTGCGGTTATGATATGCATAAAATAACATGTTCATTCATGGCCTCTCGATATTTTTGAACAAATGTATTATTGTATCACACAGATGTAACTTTCTGTAAGGCTACAAAATCTTTGTTATTAGGATAAGCTTATTAACCAGTATAGACCAAACCACTTCTGTACTGCTATTTTATTCCTCTGTAAATGGATCAAATAATTGATCAAGTAATAATATAATGGTTTAAATAGTAACTTCTGACTATGCCTCATGTAAGCAGCAATTCTGTTTTTTTCATATGGAGAAATAGTCTAAATAAACGAGCAGTTGGCTTGAGCAGACATCTGTGGTTACTGAGTGAGAATCCCAAACTCTGTTGCACAATTGTCAGTTTGAATATGAAGATTTATATAATTTTGTTGTCATACAGTCATTGTCTGTAGAGCTAATTATTTGAACAATTACAGAATAGCAAAAGAATTACTCAATTAAATAGTCTTTATTGCTTCTTCATATCATGTTTACCATTCACACACAGTTTAAGTTATTACATGATACTGATTTGAAATTCAAAATGAAACTTAGTCACTCAAAGAACACAACCAGTTTTGTTGCATTACACAGTTATCAGCAGTTGTTTTTCACAATGACTACTTGTGACACAGTGACTCCTTACAATGTTATGGAATTCAGGATCTGCCTTTTGTAAGCATGGGTGATAAGCTGTTGGTTAACCATATTTGAGACTCACCCTTGAGGCACGAAATGCACCGGGTTTATGACAATGTAGCTTTTTTTTTTTTTTTTTTTTTTTAACCTTGTGAGCCCTGTGGGAACCCCTGAGTGCCTGAATGCCCACACTTTTTGCTGCTTTTGGTTTGATGCACCCCACACTGAGGGGTTGGTACACCTGGACCACCATCTTAACTGGGTGATTGCTACATTTAGGACCTCTTGAGCCCTCTTCTATTTTCTACAAAAAGGGAATTAACAGATCCTACAGACAGATGTTCAACAGTACAACGATGAGCAAGAGAACCTATCCTAGCATGCTTTTCTGCCTTACAATGCTTACCTTTCATCATCATTATCATCATCATCCATTTGTATAGGTGTCAGCAAGTTATGCAATACTGTACAATAATTTTATTACAAACAAGGGTCTTGCAGTAACTTAATACATTTGGGTTACAGAATGAAACAGTAGAAACCCCCCAGAAATGTGAAATCCCTAAGAGCAGTGCCGGATTTCTAATCCAGGCGCCCCTAGGCCAGCCCTATTCGTCCACCATAGGTCCCCATTGCTCCGTATGGGAGAAAAATGGCAACACTTTTGTGCCGCCCTAGGACTGGGCCTTTGTGGCCTCTCCACAAATCTGGGCCTGCCTAACTGTGCAATTCTGTTCTTATCACTCTTTATCTACTGCAATGTTGAACTACTGTGCAGGTCGCCAGACTCCAAGGTTCTTGAATGACTGGTGCCGGCAGTGCCTTCAGAAACTACACTGCACAGTTATATCTCTCCTTGTCAGCTCTTTTAGATTTTAAAGTTGATAGCTAACCAGAAAAGGGATAATTGTGCGGAGCAGCAAGAGATTCTGCCTGCAACAGTCATTCATATCTTGTCGCCCAGGTGACCAACATCACAGCAGCTTACAGCTCAGAACTGGGGAAAAGGCATAATATTAGCAGTTTAAAACTGCAATTAATAAATTAATAAATAACATGAAAGATAGAAGTAGAAATTAACATAAATTAAGCATAAAGTGCTCTGAGCAATTTTAGTATATTTATAATACTGTATTAGCTTTAAGACGGCATCTATACTATTCATCAATAAATATTGCATTTGCAATCACTGGAGACTGCTTTTCTTGAAAGCAGCAATTTACCATCTCTACCCCTTCCTTTTAAATTTAAATTGATATATTTTATATTATATTCTGTTTCTAAATAACTATAGCCAGATTTATTTTTATTATGCTCATTGTTTAAGGGTTGTAAATAACTCTTACATATAAACGTGTATAGTTATTTAGAATGCATTCCAAAAATAAATTAAGCAATTATTTACTTATGAAGAATATCATTCTATTTTTGGTTCTAGGGGGCATTTAAATGAACTTTTTCATGTTCTGCGATACTCACTGCACACATATACAATATTTATATATTATTAACATTTATTACTAAAGCAGTGGTTTCTGTCAAGAATAATTGAACCCATGTTATTAGCATCATGTATGTTCTCACCCTCTGCCCTTGTACTAACATAAAAGGTATACAGGCTTTTCAGTTTGCTTTGCTAAATGACATATGTTAAGTAAAACAGCTGTGCGCTTCCATCTTGTTGGCCCTGGGGTATTGGACGAAATGGCCTTTCTGCACAGGTTACGTCTTATTTGTTAAAGAGGTCATTTGATAAAGCCTTGAGGCAGCAACTGCCCTTTGTACCTTTGTAACAAAATCTAGTAACATAATCCCTTTCAGACAGGTGACCTTAAAAAAATTGTGCAATTAGTCACTTCCGTGTAAATTCACCGCTTACTGGGGGTAGCCAATTGTTTGTCTGAGTTAAGGCAAATTGAGTGGAAAAAAGATTAGGTGTCATGATGTGTGCTGCTAAATATACTTCAAAAACATTCCCTTATGTTATGTCCCTTATGTTATTTGTGTTCTGGCTCACATTGTGTTGCATATGTACAAATTGGCTGGCTAGGAAGCCAATTAAACAATACAAACAAGTGGAATGCATAATCATGAGAAAAGTTAATCAGGTCTTCTTACTTCGAAATGGGATTAATTGCCATAGGGCATGCGTGTGTTGTTGAAGCTACCCTTTATTTGCTTCTCCCATAAAATGCAGCTCACGCTATATTCAAACGGATATTAGGCATGTGTAGACTAAATTACTTTGATTACTTGAACTTAAGTGGAAATGCTTTGTGAAAATAATTGTTCAATTCGTAGTAGAGAGACCTGAACCTTGAATAGTGACAAGTTATAATTTTCAGAGGAATTTCTGGGATGAGAAATCTGCCGTTAATGGTGGGGTGGCTTGGAAATCTCACTCTGTGAGTAGGGGATCTAGCCCAAAGCTAAAACAGACTTATATTCTTATATTTAAAATGTATTATAATGCAGTACATTGTGGAACTCAGTGACTAACTCTTGATAATATTGACTAGTTTTTCATTGATTTGGAACATTTTGAAAGCAGAAAAACTTTTGTTTTATTTAGTCATCTGTACTGTACAATTGTCTGTGCAATAAAGAACACAAATATGTTTTTATAACATGTACGGAAATGTGAAGGTATTCAGGTTTTGAATTGTTTTTCAGAGCCAAAGGCATTAGAGAGCCCACAGATTGATTCCTTCTTAGTACAAGAAATTGTGATCAGTCTAATTAGGGAAGCAGTAAAGACTGGTGATTGTGATCATTGCCAAGAAGGGACAGGGCTAAATAGGCTGCATATAACAGAAAATATTAGAAAATGTCCTCTCTGGGCCCAATTTAAAACAATGCACTCTAAAAAGAGCTCCAATTTTGCGGCCATTACATTTTGAGCATTTTTTATTTTTTTCCCTTTTTAATGATGCCCAATTAGCTTCTGTACATTGACGTATTCTTCTTATGAGAAGAGGCTTGCCCGTGCATTAATATTTTTTATGAAGCTTTAACTTATGTATTGCTATGAGCATTCTTCCCAAAGCACAAACTATAAATTACCTTAAATGTAAAATGAAATCATGTAAAAATGTCTTCTCAAAGCAACTTTATTTGCAGAAAAAAAATCCTTAAAAATCTGTTCCATTGCAGGGTAATATCCCACATTATTTGGGCTTTTAATCCTCTTTTCCTTATAGAAGGAAAAAAGGAACCACCAAACACTGTGGCCATATGCAAATGGTGTGATTCTTGTGGGAATGAGTCTAAGCAAATGTTTGTTTCTCTTGATTCCATCATAGACGTCAGAGTTTTTTTCTTTATTATTTTAAAAAAAAAAAAAAACCTTTTGAAAGGAGCAAAAAAATTGGCATATATTGTAACTTGTTTGATGTCTGACCTGGACACATACATCACACATGAATCAACGCACAGCATGCTTCACATACACTCCATGATTGCATAGCAACCTTGGGCAGCAAAGCAGTTACCAATGTTTCTATAGCAAACTAAAAGGCAAAGCTAAAGCAATTCTTGACTAAACCATTCTTGACCTTTGCAAACATACTACATATTAAATACATGGCTTCCTTGCTCCTCTAGTGTTGCACTCTGCATCTCATTCACAGTAGTTGCCGATTCAGCCAATGCCGCATGAAATTTCTAGTTGCTTATGAAGTTCCATAAAGTCAATGACAAATAATGTACTCGCAAAAAATATATTCTTAATAGCCCATGGGTTCTGGAAATTGTAGCTGAATAGCATTTGGAAGGTTCTGCTAGACTTCTCTAATCTAACTTTTGCCTTGTTCGTTATTTCTGGGGAAAAAAAAGTGTATGTCCTGGCTCTTTTTGCTGAGAGTAGATGAATTGCCCTTTGTTAATTTATACTTTGGCCAAGTCTCTCCTGTATGACACTGCCCTTCGTATACAGAAGGAATTATGATAAATAGGCACATTAGGGAAGGCTGACCTGCTGACGTATGTCCAGTCCACTGATGCATGGTTGCAATCGATTACAGCAGTATTTCTCGTTAGTAGGGCAGGATCTGCCCTTCCTGGCAATTAATATACTGTACAGTGATGATGATGATATTCTGTATTTATCCACATCCAGGGGGAACAGCATGCATATCACACAGAGCTGCTGCATGTTGGATTCTTCCTTTTATACTAAGTTCCATAGAATTCTAGTGTTGATATTATTGTGCTAAAGAGTAATGTGTCTCTATGTTTGTGGTTCTGCATTTTTATGGAAAAAGTAGGAAATGTGCTTAACCTTGCAATTGATAGTTCAGTTTACAATAATCTAATGTAAAAAAAAGTGTATTACCAATATTTAAAATTAGAGGCCACTGCTGAAACCATCTTGTTAGACAGAAAATTAAGGTTAACTGTTAGAGCATTCCAATTGCTACTGTATGTGAGGAAAGGACATAAGCCATCCAGCTCACCAGATGGGACAACTTTCAGTTCATAGTTTTGGCTGGGTTTGGGGCATTTAGATAAGCAGTTGGCAAGCCTTTGCCCTCCTGAACCATGGCCCCATGTCTACAAAGATGATCCAATGTGAAGGTTACTGAGATTTTATTGAAATAGAGCCCATAGCTCTTCACAGCCATCTGTGCCAGGCATTTATAATGAAGGTTCCCCTCATCATCCGCTCCTTTTGTTCTCTGCACTGCTGTTAATGTGCCTGTATCAAAAGTGCATGCTACTAGAACATGTCTCCAGCAGTGGCTTAATCACTCTCAGGCATAGCTAAGTGTGCCTTCTTTACCTAAGATAAGCAACCTTTGTCATTAAAGCTATGTCAGAACTGCAACTTTCGACATCCCCAACAGAGGGATTCTAGTCATTTGTAATCAAGTTATTGATACATGACAGCATGGTCATTTTTAGTTATCAGAACACCCATGGCAAAATAGACTAGCAGATAGTAGAGCCTAGGCCGCAGGTCCTCCATCCTTCCTACCTAAAACATTTGCTTTGTGGGGCACCTTTATGACCAGAGCAGTTGTCTTTATTTGCCCTTACCTAAAGGCAGGTCTGCATGGAATAAAACTTCCCTTTACAAAAATAAAACTGAGACCACAGTTTATAGTCAGAGTGTATGAGTCTTTGCTAAAATACTGAACACCTTTATTGCTTTTTCAACATTAAATTACATTGTAAACAAAGGCAGAGAGAAAAGAGGTGACCCTCGGACTGCTCATTGCATTAAAATAACTTGTTTGGAATAGGGCTAAAATATATTTGGAATTGATTTATTATAAATTCCTAGCATACAAAAAGCTGAGTGTTTAACATGGTAGTGTTTTTAATGTTCATCTAAATAGCAGCACTTGGTCTGGGCATGGGCATTCAGGGACATTGATATAATCAGCGCCGCCTGAGGTGGCCAAGTTGATGCCGCCCCTCTCTCACTCCCTCTGCGTTTAGTTTTCAGAGGGGGGGGCAGCATTTTTTAATAAATGTATTATGCTACAACATTGTATATTTTTAATGCTTTTTAAAGTTGTTTTTTGTAGTATTATTTGTAGTATTATGGGAAGACTCTTTATCCAGAAAACCCCAGGTCCCAAGCATTCTGGATAACAGGTGTTATACAGGTATGGGACATGTTATCCAGAATGCTCAGTACCTGGGGTTTTCTGGATAAGGGATCTTCCTGTAATTTGGATCTCCATAACTTACATAGTAACATAGTAAGTTGGGTTGAAAAAAGACATACGTCCATCATGTTCAACCATAATGCCTATATATAACCTGCCTAACTACTAGTTGATCCAGAGGAAGGCAAAAAACCCCATCTGAAGCCTCTCTAATTTGCCGCAGAGGGGAAAAAAATCCTTCCTGACTCCAAGATGGCAATCGGACCCGTCCCTGGATCAACTTGTACTAAGAGCTATCTCCCATATTCCCGTATTCCCTCACTTGTACTGAGAGCTATCTCCCATAACCCTGTATTCTCTCACTTGTACTGAGAGCTATCTCCCCTACCCCTGTATTCCCTCACTTGTACTGAGAGCTATCTCCCATACCCCTGTATTCCCTCACTTGTACTGAGAGCTATCCCCCCTACCCCTGTATTCCCTCACTTGTACTGAGAGCTATCTCCCATACCCCTGTATTCCCTCACTTGTACTGAGAGCTATCTCCCATAACCCTGTATTCCCTCACTTGTACTGAGAGCTATCTCCCATAACCCTGTATTCTCTCACTTGTACTGAGAGCTATCTCCCCTACCCCTGTATTCCCTCACTTGTACTGAGAGCTATCTCCCATAACCCTGTATTCCCTCACTTGTACTGAGAGCTATCTCCCATAACCCTGTATTCCCTCACTTGTACTGAGAGCTATCCCCCTACCCCTGTATTCCCTCACTTGTACTGAGAGCTATCTCCCATACCCCTGTATTCCCTCACTTGTACTGAGAGCTATCCCCCCCTACCCCTGTATTCCCTCACTTGTACTGAGAGCTATCCCCCCTACCCCTGTATTCCCTCACTTGTACTGAGAGCTATCCCCCCTACCCCTGTATTCCCTCACTTGTACTGAGAGCTATCTCCCATAACCCTGTATTCCCTCACTTGTACTGAGAGCTATCCCCCCTACCCCTGTATTCCCTCACTTGTACTGAGAGCTATCCCCCCTACCCCTGTATTCCCTCACTTGTACTGAGAGCTATCTCCCATAACCCTGTATTCCCTCACTTGTACTGAGAGCTATCTCCCATACCCCTGTATTCCCTCGCTTGCTAAGAATCCATCCAGACCCTTCTTAAAGCTATATAATGTATCAGCCAGCACGACTGATTCGGAACAGTAACACCAAAAAATGAAAGTGTATAAAAGTAACTAAAATATAATGTACTGCTGCCCTGCACTGGTAAAAGTTGTGTGTTTACTTCAGAAAGTCTACTATAATTTATATAAATAAGCTGCTGTGTAGCCATGGAGGCAGCCATTCAAAGGATAAAAGGCACAGGCACATAGCAGATAACAGATAAAACACTATTGTATTCTACAGAACTTATCTGTTATCTGCTATGTAACCTGTGCCTTTTCTCCTTTTTTCCAGCTTGAATGGCGGCCCCCGTGGCTACACAGCAGCTTATTATATAAATTATAGTAGTGTTACTGTAGCAAACACCCCAGTTTTACCAGTACAGGACAACAGTGCATTATATTTTTATTACTTTAAAGCTCTTCCATTTATTGGTGTTACTGTTCTTTTAAATCTGCTAAAAATCATTTACATATTGAATAAACCCCATAGGCATATTATATCTTAGTTAGGATCAAGTACAAGGTACTGTTTCAGTATTACAGAGATAAAGGAAATCATTTTATAAAATTTACATTATTTGCTTATAATGGAGTCTATGGGAGACTACCTTTCAGTAATTCAGAACTTTCTGGATAAGGGCTCTGGCACACGGGGAGATTAGGCAACTTCGGCGATTTGCCAAAATCGCCTGCGCAGCGTGTGCCATCCCACCTGCGACTTACATTTTCGCCGGTGGGATGGTAGTTCGGGGAGATTGCTCACCAGTGACAAGGGAGATTTGTCGCGGGCAACTAATCTCCCCATGTGCCAGAGCACTAAAGGGTTTCTGGATAAGGGATCCCATATCTGTACCTGGAAATGCAATGTTGCCCTAGGGGCCTTTCCTCCCTCCTCCTTACAGGTCCCAGACTATATTTTGAATGGTATCTTAAAGGATTAGACAGATCCTATTTTGCACTACTATTTTATCTCGTACAGGCACTACATTTTCTATAATCTACTGCTATATCTGTCTACCTTGAGTTTATCTGTCTAGCTTTTGATTGCCATGGTCGGATTAATTGTTGTCTTCTCTGGGGACCATTTGATTTGACAAGAGTTGAAATCTGATTGTAAGTCATTATATTTATTTTGTAGTTGCAGTTTCTTATTAAAACCCATAACTTGCATGAGACCCATGGCCCCAGAACAGTTATTCCTCCAGCAATTACCTCTACTAAGATCCGTTTATTTTTTATTTTTTCCCCAGAGTCAGTGAAAAGTCCCAGTAGTCCTGTCCTTGAAGGTAGATAGGAGCAAGAAGGCAGTGCTGATATGTTTGTTAGCATTTACTAGCAGCTTCTTGGCAGCAAGTGACCTCTGTTAGAGAGCTCAAAACATTTTCAATTTACAGGCTCAAGTAGTTATTCTGTCTGTGGATCTTATCCTTTTGAAAAGGTCGACCCCGTAGGAATGTGCCACAAGAAAGAATTTTGGCCCCTTTGACGGACATGACCAGCTTAATAGCACAATGCGCCTGACAAACATGCTGCATGCGATTCTGTTTTAATATTTATAGAATAAACACACACTGCTTTAAGTGTATACAAGCATCTGCTGTCATTTGGCTCAGCGCAGATGTTAGACCTCAGAAATCTAAGCTGATAATTAAAATACTAACAGTTAGTGTTTTACCCCAGCTGCAGGTTCTGTTTACTGTAAATTTGATTTTAATGGGGCCTCTGTGCTCTTATTGAATAGCATTTTGCTTCCTACACTGCTCACATAAAGGGGTGCGATAAAAACAGATTACTGTTTTCTCTTAAACCATAGAAATATGATGTTGGGCTATTTATTCAAAGGCTGTGTGTGCATTGTGTTTGATTAGTTATTGATTTTACATCCATAAAACATTACTGTCAATTTACAACATGTGGATGGTGTTTTTTTTAATGTACAGGGTTGGCTATTGTTTTTTTATTCACTTTTTTTTTTTACTTTCCATCAACTAGTCATTACTAGGCGATGCAACTAATCATTGCATAAATAAAACATATTGCTTTTCTATACATTTACCCAATAATTATTTGGCTTCATAGCTGCTGTAGAGAATATGAAATGCTGGGCACCTATGTTAGATGCTCTAAGCTTGGCCATTCTTTTGTATGAGAGGGTTTAAGTACAGTAAACGAGTTATTTGATATGCAGTACTTTATTGGCTGATCTTATATTGAAATATTTGGAAACATCAAACATTTTGTTGCCCCAACAAAAATTTTAAAAAATGCCCACGATCACTTCATATTTTTGTATCAGACTTCTCTGCTATCAGTGCACCCGATTGGGTTCTGCATAGATTCAACATGTTTTGTTGTACAATTTCTAAACAGTAGTGTTTTGTCTCATATACCTATTGCAGTCAGATTTCAGTAAACCTTTACAAGTCTACTCCCTCGTTGGGTTTCTCAGCTTGTTAAATATATATGGACTTGATACACAGAAAGAATGAAGAAATATGTCTATGAAGATTTTCATTCATCCAGGTCATGGTATATCTAGTATAAATAAATTTGAAGCAACTGGACTTGTTTAGTAATCATTGAAGACGTTTCACTACGCATCCAAGCTGCTCGGATGAGTAGTGAAACGTCTTCAATGATTACTAAACAAGTCCAGTTGCTTCAAATTTATTTATACTAGATAATGAAGAAATATACATACACATGCATGAAGTGAGATCCAGAGATATACAGAGAGGTAACAGACTCCTCACAGATGTAAAATGTTTCCTAAAGAATCAGTTGCCTAAAAGAGAATACCCCCCTTCATCACCTTGCTTTGCAAGGATTTGTTTTTTTACCACATCCAGACCCTGCCCTGTTGTGTCTGATTTTGCCACTCTTTTCAAATCTGTTTAAATCCTGCAGACTCCTGAAATATATGGTAGCGTTGACAGCACTGGTTTAGCCATAACCTCTCCTTGGGCATTCCCCCTTTTATGCTCTTATAACAGCATTATGAACTTAACTTTAGCTCTGTGGGAGTGGTTAGGCTTCTAGCTGAGACAGTAATACTTATACAATATAAGAAGTTTGAGCAAATAAAGTAAATAGAAAAAAATATGCTACTAAGGTAGTCAAGGGATAGAAACAACTCATTCACACACAATTATGAAGGAATATCATTTGGTCTGAGAATGTTAATGTAGTTAGTGATGTTGATGAGATAAAGATGGAAAGAGGATGTGGCAGTCAAAACCATATTTTATTGTACAAGGATCGATAACTGAGTGACCTCAAATACCCCAACTAAACTATTAGTTGGGGTGTATGAAGTAATTGAATTATTGGTCTTGTGTCCTACTAATAACCAGTTGGGGTTTGAATGAGCCCATTTGCCCAAATAGTGATACTGTTAATTGTTTGATTTCTCTGTTTTATTACCTCTGCACAGTGTCAGACTGATACTCTCATGCCACCAGAGAACCTGATCTCCAGGGCCCTCTCTCAGAACAATTACATAGTTACATAGGGTTGAAAAAAGACTAGTGTTCATCAAGTTCAACCCATCCAAGTAAACCCAGCACACCTAACCCACACCTACCAATCTATACACTCACATACATAAACTATAAATACAACCACTAATACTAACTGTAGATATTAGTATCACAATAGCCTTGGATATTCTGATAGTTCAAGAACTCATCTAGGCCCCTCTTAAAGGCATTAACAGAATCTGCCATTACCACATCACTAGGAAGGGCATTCCACAACCTCACTGCCCTCACCGTGAAAAACCACCTACGCTGCTTCAAATGGAAGCTCCGTTCCTCTAATCTAAAGGGGTGACCTCTGGTGCGTTGATGGTTTTTATGGGGAAAAAAAGAACATCCCCCATCTGCCTATAATCCCCTCTAATGTACTTGTACAGAGTAATCATGTCCCCTCGCAAGCGCCTCTTTTCCAGAGAAAACTACTTCAACCTCGACAGTCTCACCTCATAGTTTAAATCTTCCATCCCCTTTACCAGTTTAGTTGCACGTCTCTGCACTCTCTCCAGCTCATTAATATCCTTCTTAAGGACTGGAGCCCAAAACTGCACTACATACTCAAGGTGAGGCCTTACCAGGGACCTATAAAGGGGCAAAATTATGTTCTTATCCCTTGAGTCAATGCCCTTTTTTATACAAGACAGCACTTTATTTGCTTTAGTAGCCACAGAATGACACTGCCTGGCATTAGACAACTTGTTATCAACAAAAACCCCTAGATCCTTCTCCATTAAGGAAACCCCCAACACACTACCATTCAGTAGATAGTTCGCGTTTATATTATTCCTACCAAAATGCATAACTTTGCACTTCTCAACATTGAACCTCATTTTCCAGTTTGCTGCCCAGTTTTCTAATTTTGTCAAATCGCTCTGCAAAGCGGCAGCATCCTGCATGGTTGCACAATTTTGTGTCATCAGCAAAAATAGAAACAGTACTCTCTATGCCCACCTCCAGGTCATTAATAAACAAGTTAAAAAGCAAAGGACCAAGGACTGACCCCTGCGGTACTCCACTAACCACACTGGTCCAATTAGAAAATGTTCCATTTACCACCACTCTTTGTAATCTATCCTTCAGCCAGTTTTCTATCCAATTACAAATATTATGTTCTAGGCCAATATTCCTTAATTTGATCATTAACCTTCTGTGAGGTACTGTATTAAACGCTTTAGCAAAGTCCAAGTAGATGACATCAACTGCCATTCCAGCATGGATGTTCCTACTCACCTCCTCATAAAAGGCGACTAAATTAGTCTGGCAAGATCTGTTACGCATAAAACCATGCTGGCACAAACTAATAGTATTGTGAACTGCAATGTATTCAAGTACCCTATCCCTTATTACCCCTTCCAAAATTTTTCCTACTACTGATGTCAGACTAACAGGCCTATAGTTTTCAGGCTGAGAACGAGATCCCTTTTTAAATAACGGCACCACATTAGCAATCCGCCAGTCTCTCGGCACCATGCCAGACCTCAATGAATCCTGACAAATTTAATACCCTGGGATGAATCCCATCCGGCCCTGGACCTTTGTTTACCTTTAGATTAGATTAGATACCAAATGGTACCTAGTAGGGGTCCACCAGGACCTGGGCCCATCAGGAGATCCTCTAATACTCTGACAAGCCTGTCCAATTGCCTCTGCAATAAAATATGATGCCAGACAGGAGAGTTATACCACATAATTAAGAAACAATGGAATGAAAGTCAGACTAAAAAAGGAAAATTTCCATTGGTCTGAGGCATCTGACTAGTGAGAGAAACCTGCATTTCTTGTGTCGAGTCTCATAACCTTGCTAGACACAGAATCTTGATGTACCATAATTAGAGTGTAAATTTATAGGGTAGGTACTATCTGCTGCTGGGAAAAATGGTATTGTTATTATAGCACTAAATAACAATACAAATAGCAGCAGTGGTTAATCACTTTCCTGTCAGAATAGGGTATTTATTTTGGAGTAATTTCTATTAAAAAAAAAAAAAAGAAACCTTAAATAATTTATCAGAATAGATTCTCAATCATATTTAAGACAGGAAATTGTAAAGAGCATTCATCTTTCCTATCAGATTAAGCATTTTGTATCAAATCAAGCCCCTTTAATGCCATATTTATCTGCTTTGCGATGCATGAAATGTACTTTCTCTTTCAGGGCTGCAAATGACTCTTGACCTCTTTCGTGCAGACACAATGTGACCTCTCTTTTGCCACTAGTTTTCTGCCCTGAAAATTCCATGAATTTTTATTACAAGCCTTTTTTTTTCCTTTCTTTTTTTTTTTATCTGAGATGAGGCTTCAACAAATTGCTTGACACAGATGAGATGAAGTTGGTGAAGTAGTGTTATATAAGTTTTACAGCCAGCATGTGTGCTGCAGAATAGTACAACACCAGTGTCCTACAATGTCATACACCACTAGCTGCTGAGCCTACTATTGGATAAATACATCATTTTATGGAACATTGATTGTTCTATAAACCCAATGGAGTATTATGCTCTATGATCAAACCATTTAGATTGTGTGTAGAGCACAGAAAATGCCATATTCAGGATGGTACTAAAAGTGCCATTTGTGTATTTTATGGATGTCATTACAGGGGAAACTTCTCTCTGTAGACCCTGTTTACTGCAAAATTTTTTAGCATGTAATGACATTTTTCATTCACAACGTATGCCTTCGAGAGAGGGGGGCAATTGTTTTATTTGTTTCATTCGCATTTACTGCACAAAATCTGTACATTTTAATTAAATGTACGCTTAACAAAAGCATAAAGAATTCATTCTGAGAATTCCGTCTTAGGGGGAAGAAAAATAATGACAGCGAATAAAGAACAACACGCAGTGTTTGCAGGTACATCCTCCTCCCCCCCTCCACATAAACCAAAAACTGAAGGAGGGATTCGAAGACAAGAAAGGGGGTGTCGATATTAAATTGCATTTTAATTTCATCCAACCTGGCACAATATCATTGAGTCATATTTTAAAAAAAAAAGGGTGGAAGGAAAATGCAAATCTGAACTTCATGTTTAAAAATCATGACATTTGTAAGCAGGGGGATGATGCTAAAAGAAAAAAAAAAATCACTAAAGACTGTACTTGATAAATAACAGTTCTGCAACAGAGACAGATTTCTTGGAAAGGGACCAGCTCTCTGTTCACTGCCGCCCTCGAAATGAAACACCTCTTTAGTAGTCAGATGAAATTAGAACTGTCACATCACAATCATATAGGGCTCAAAAGAAACAGAGAACCCTCGCTTTCCAATAAACAATTATAATAAAGCCACTTCCAGCACACATTGCCCTCGAATCTGCCTTTTATTTTGCATTTCTACAAGTTTTTTGTTTGTTTGTTTTTTCTTCAATTTGTTTATTCTGCAGTAATTAAGAGATTTTGATATTTGTTATTTAGAAAGATAAAATATATAATAGTTTTCCATTAGAAAGAGATTCGTTACCAGAGATTTGCATTGCTTGACTGTTTATACTAAATAACAATACGAAGAGGCAGCTTACATAATCATGATATCTATGCAGATATGATATATTTAGCTTAAACAAATCATATTCTAAATGCGTTGTAGTGATGCCATAATCGATTCACGGTTATTAAATACTACATATAGTTACTTGAAGTCAAACAGATTCAGTTTTAATTCTCTCAAAGTTTTACCTCTTTATAAATATTTGTTTGCAAACACCCCTAGGCACCCATTCAGATTATAGCATCTTTTAAAAATAGATACATGATCTAAATACAGTTGTAACATTTATTGAAAGAATTTGTTTAATGTTACTAAATTTCAAGGAAAGTGTCATAAAACAATTCTTTTAATAATACATTCTGCTAATATTGTTATCCCTTTGCCCCATCTCTTATTGTTGGGGATAAAATGAATTTTAAAATATCTTAGTTTACAGGAAAGTCTATTCCTGCTAAGGATAAAGGTGACGCTGTCATAAAATTCCTGGTGGCATTCCGGTTAAAATGTAAAGTTGCAGTGTTGGACTTATGTTCTTTTAAATCACTCTTGAACTTCTTCATAGTTCAACATTAATTCATTAAACTTGAAATGGAAGATTCTTCAGTGGGCAAACCCTTTACTATATGTGATTGAGGCTGTTATGTTTTATAGGAGCAATTTTTCAAAGCGATACTGACAGCACTCGAAGTTATTAAATTGCTGAATCAAAAGATGGACCTGCAATCACATTTATGAACTGTGAAGGAATAGCTGGGGTTGCACGGAGCTAAGGTTAAGATGTTGGAGTAGTTAAGCTTCATCACACTCCTCCGTGACAGGGGTATTTACCCATGTAGTTTACTTTAATAACCTGGAAGGAACTTAAATCTTCTTTTGATTCCAATAGATTAGATAAACTGTGTGTAATAGCATATTTTTTATCTTGTATCTTAACTAAATAAGTCAGATACCCAGGATATTTACTAATACCAAACAGACATAAGGGACACGAAACAAGCCCTAATAGACCTGTATATCATTACAGTGGCCATTGTTGTACTAGGAATTGTGTTTATATTGTACTGCAAAAAGAAAATACTTTGATCTGTGTGGCTTAAAATTAAATAAAAGCATTCAGTCTTTACAATGAATACTAGTATCCATATTAGATGGAGTTTTTTTTTATTTTTTCTTAACACTTAATCAGTATTTTGTATACAGGATAATGATGATTATAAGGACCAATTTATTACAATCCACAGGTTGGGTTCTTTTGTCTTTTATTTCTTTTTCTCAAGCGAGATTCTTTTTCAGAAACATTTTATTTAAAAATATAAAAAATATTTTTCAAAAATTAAAGGCATTATGATACATAAAACCTTTCTAAAATACTAGTTTTTTAACCCTTCCTTTAGTTAAATTTGTAAAAGTATAAAATAACACGGTAGTTTCTTCAGTGTTAACACTTCATGGACTTAACTTGGCCACATTAGAGATGTAAATTCTGTCCACCAATCAGAACAGGCTCACTTAATATAGATAGGGCTGACTTTGTAGCCAACCAATTGGTCCACAGGTTCATATCACCCATATGAATCTGAACTAACAGTACTTGTATGGGATCTTCCTATGTATGCACTAATTGTCAGGCAGAAGGGTTAAAATAAGATAAACTGTCCAAAATAAAATTCACATAGTATTAAGTACTGATACTAGTTAGTATTAGTCTAGGTGTAACAAGCAGAGGTACCTTTACAGGGCACACAAACAAACCAAGGTCACATCAGCCAATTAATGCACAAAGTTATTTTACTCCCACAGTTCTTCCTAAAAGCTGCATTATTTCCTGTCAGGTAATCTCTGAGGGAGCACTCAGCCCATCACTAAATGGCGGATCAAGGGAAATGATGTAAAAGGAAATTATTTACTGATGTATATGTGTATATATATATATATATATATATATATATATATGTATATATATATATTCCAGTTTGGTCACTAAATATGATATAAACTTGTCTGGTGGTTCATTCTGGGGGTATAATTTCCTTGAAGTCATTTTTTCAATGTGGTTATTGCTTTATGTACCTATGCAGACTGTCACAGGAGGCAGTGTGCTAAACATCTGTCAAATGTTTACAAATGTAATTTTGTTTTTTAGTTTTGTTATGGCTTGTATATTGCACCTGAATGCAGGATTAACCTATTTTCATGTCTTTATTGTGTGCATTTGTGCACCTCCACAAAGAAGAAATAATGAAAAGGACCATTAAAAAATCTGTTTATTAAAATTTGTTTACAGGCATTTAACAGACCCATTTGGACTTATTTCTTTTCTCTCTTTTTAGTATATTCCTCTCTCACTACCTTCAGTTTGAGACACAAATTGCCAGTGGAAAATACTGATACCATAGAGTATACCCAAGCAACATAGCCCTGCCAAAAATTAATTTGAGAGCATTGTGCCAGATCAGTTGTATAATATTACCTAGAAACTGCTTAATGCTTTGAAAATGTTCATTTTCCTCAGCTTTTTCCCAAGGCAGCCACTCATAGTGCCTGTTGGCCCAACAGATAGAAATGAAAAAATTGTTTATAACATCTGTTTTGATTTCTGAACCTGTTAAAAGTATCAGCCGTTGCACTGCATTTACTGTACTGCAGACAATATGAATCTGGATGGTGGGGTTTAGCCTTGCAAAAATTTCAACTCTTTTACTAAACTGAGGGGGGAGGAGTATTGTTTGTCTGAAATTTCTGGAGGAAAAATAATCTATTATTTCAAGGGCACTTAAACACTCCTGTTTTAATTCCAGGGAATCTGAAAACAAAAGCTTTTTTTGTTTATTACAAAGTACAGTTTAAGACTCATCAGCTTAGTTTTGACAAAGGTAATTGCTGCAAAATGTTCAGTGGACTGCACATTAGGGGTTAATGTGCTGAAATGTAATAAAAATGCTGTAGTAACCCATAGAACCAATCAGCTGCTTGCTTTCCAACTAAATTCTACCAGCTGGTTGCTAGTGGGGATTCAATGTAAACCAAACATTGTCCCTTTTATTACCACCGTTAGGGGCAGAGTTATTCTGATGGAATTCCACCAGTTTGGCTTTTAGCAACAGTATTAACATTTCCCCACTCGGGAAAATTTGCTGAAAATCGGAAAAGTATTTTAAGCAATTATCACATTTAGAAGAGCATTTTTTACTTTTTAAATGTGTCAGTTTTGTAGTTGTGGTTCTACTCCTTTCTGGTTCCAATTCTTTTCTATGGGGGGGTGTTTGAGGCACCCTCCAATTAAGTTCCAGAAAAAGTTCATGTTAGTACAATGAAACAATGAAATGACTATATTTTCTCTTTTACTGCAAACATGGCAAAAAGATTTGTAAACCTTAGATGTTCAGTAAAGTTATTGCTGAGTACAAATGCCACTACTAAACACAAATTACCGAACACTGATAAATCTGTTCCATAATCTTAGAGAAAAAAGGGAAAAAGTTCTGGTTTTTAAGAATGACAAATGACCATGAGTTCTAAAGATTTTCTACACATTGTTTTAAAAACGGTCAAGAAATGTTGTTTCTCGTACATATCTAGTTTTACCTAATTTGCCTGACTAACTTGAACATCCTGGAAAAATGGGCCACAATCACTCTGGAAAGGTTAGCAAACCAGGGATACATGTGCCCCAAAGGCTTAAATGTTTTATTGCTGCCAAAGGTGGCTCTACAGTATTAAATGTGTTCTTTTTCTTTATTTTTCCCTCAATTTATTTCTGGCATTTGTTTTTTTTTTTTAGGTATTGTTTCTAAATCGTTTGAATGCCGGATAAAGGGACAAGGTGCAAACTTTGTGGAGACCACCAGCCCTTTCACCGCATCTTCTACAATAGAAACTTCTCCACTGAAAGAAAAAACTACGCGAAGTACCAGAAGGCAATCTCCTGCAACTGAACAAGTGCAGCAGGTCATTATTATCCAGGGATTCTCTGAAGAATATGATGGGGATTTTACAATTGATGCCTCTGTTGAGGAGACTGCAGCAGCAACCCTTCAGACACTGGCAATGGCTGGTCAAGTAGCAAGAGTTGTCCATATTACTGAAGATGGCCAAGTAATAGCCACTGATCAAGCTGCTCATATGAATAGTATCATTCCGGGAGAAATCCTAAGGGAGCAGTTGCAAGATGGAGCTACACAAGTTGTGGTAGTTGAAGGTCCTGTAGAAGAAACAGAAGTAGCTGAGTCTGTCTCAATAGAAACAGTTACTGACTCTACTGGAAATGTGGTACAGCAGGTCATGGCGCAGGGAATTTTAGATCCATCACAGACTATGCATGCTGCTGATTCCTCTTCAGCACTGGATGCACTTCTTTGTGCTGTGACTGAGCTAGGAAATGTAGATGAAGGTAACGCTCAACAAGACAGAACAGAAAGAACAGTAGAAGAATCAGTGGTCAGGATTACAAGTAACCAGGAATGTAGTAATCCCAGTGCAGGTGAAATACAGATGTACCATGAAGTACATGATGCACCTCAAAGCATTGAACCAATAGAGGTTGTAAGACAAGTCATGCATTCATCGAGCATTCTTACATCTCAAGAATCGGCACAAGTGGCATTCAAAAATATGGTGCAGGGGGTCCTACAGTTTGCTGTTTGTGATTCTGATTCAGCAGATCAGCTAGGTGTTACTCAGGTAATAGTAAATGATGAAGGAACAGTGCATATGGTCTCTAGTGAAGGCCCTCGTATAATTATGCACAATGCTGAAAGCCATACCCTTAATCTTCCTGAGCAAAACGTGGATCTGGTTGAATCTGATGAAGAAATTTCACAAATAATTGTCACTGAAGAGTTAGCCAGGGCCATGGTCCAAAATGTCAGCAGCAGCTTTACAGATGGCACGACTCATTATATTGTGACAGAATTACCTCAAGATGCAATGCAGAAAGAATCTGGTGTTTTTTCACATGCAGTAATACAGACAGATGAGTCAGGAGATATTCTGCATGCAGAAACTACTTTGGGGACAGAAATTCCATGTGAAGCCACATCAGAAGATCTTACAAGCATGACAGTGTATACAGAGTGTAGCTCCCAAGACATACATGAGGCAAACCAAAAAGAGGCTATTGAAGAACAGGTGCAAGTGTAGAGCGCGATCATTCAATTCAGTTGTGTGTAATTTTATAAATTCTGATGGAGTAATGTAAAAGAAACTGCAGAATTGGCTCTGGGTCTAGTAAACCATAGCACCAAAAACAGGTGCCCAGTAAAGGCTACCTACTGATTGTGTAAACTTTGCAACTTTTGCTACATTACCCATATTTTGTTTATTCAAGTGTATATGACTTTTGTTTCGACCAAGACATGGCAGTAAAGATGTAAGGCATCTACTGAGACTGATATGTGTGTTAACTGAATTCTCCAAATAAAACAAACGCACCAGTTCCAAACGCAAAGGTGGGCCTTTAATTACTGAGTGATCACATTGATTAGCGGTGTTAAATTTCTGCCGTTGGCTCTTTTACACTCCCATGGGGCATTGGTCTTTAAATAACCTCATATCTAGGTGAACATCTGTGTTGGTGTTAGATATATTCTGTAACCTTTTAACAAAATATGGGAGAATTGACATTAGCTTCTCCCTATGAAATAGCAGTTGTAAACAACATTTACATTTCTGGATTATCACAATACATTTAACAAAAAGTTTTTAAGAAATGTACAGTGAAACATAAAATTCCATTTATGCTGCATTATTGAATTCATTTATACAAATAGCTTAAAAAAATGTAATGTTTGCTTTGTTGTTTATCATATCCTTGAGCTTATGTTGAAATGCATGCTGTGGAAAAATCACAGATAAATAGCTTTTCTGTGATTTGCAGTACATTCTTATGGATTTTATTTATGTTTTAATTTCATAAAACTGTACAAAAGGGAAATGACTTGATTCTTTACAGTATCCACTATTTAAACATGGTTTGGGGTTTAATTTGGTAGCTAGCTTAATTTATCGCAGCATAAGGTTTACTTCCATGCAATGCTCAGATATACTGAAAGACCACCATATGCTGTTTATTTTATTATGCTATATACAGATTCTGCTGGCAGTTTAAGGTATGGTTTGACATACTGCCATGTAGCAACTTTTGGATAATTCTTATTATTTTGCAGAAATTTTTTTTTTCCAATTTTCCAACTCAGCAACACTGGTGTGTGCATGTCATTTAGATACAAATCTTGGCTAAATGTAGTACATACAGATATTCAGTCTCAGGTATATCAGTAGCTTTAGCACATTTATTAAATGTATTGCTCTTCTAAGGCAGAAGTTGTGACATAATGCGTTATTGGCAGAGGGTCGAAAGGAGCTAAGCGCCGTCCTAGAGTCCACCGAGCTAATGGAACTGAGTGGACATCTTAAGTATTCAGTGAGTTAGGACAAACCCAGTTTCCATCATATGCCTCAGCTGATCTACAGCTTTTAACTGATATTTATATGTTACAATAGCTATTAAATGGGGTTTGGACACCCCCCTGACAGTATATTTTTGCACTTCCCTTTCAAATGTTGGGAGTGTCACTCATAATTACTTAGTTACTACACAAGAGTTGATTTTTTTTTCAGGCAGGTTATCCAATACACAATATTGTGCTTTTTGACCACAAACTAAGAATGCCCAGACTGCACTATCTTTGGTTGATTGGACCATGAGCAAGATTGTTTTAAAAACCGTGAAAGTGAGGCGTAACTATGCTCCAGGATGATGATCGCTGATGATTGGCCAACAGGTTTTTTCACATTGGCTGATCAGCTCTGATATAACTGCATCAGGGTAGGATCTTTCAAAATGTTGATGTGGGGGACCCAAAAATTATCCACCTGTAAAAAATTACCAAACTGAAAAAGCTAAAGGGCCTGCTCTTGGCCAGTTATATCTATTGCTTTATTAATTTGCTTAGAGTTATGCTGACTGAAGACATGTTCCCATGAACTGAAACAGTACAACCCTGGTAAAGAGAATCTGCCATAAACCTAATATGCAACTTGTACAAGTTTATTTAAATGTTTAGATGTTGAAGAGCCCTGGCCAAATGAAAGTTATCCTATTTTTGTGGCACGATTTGTCTTTTTTCCATATTGTAAAACATTTTTTGTTGGTTTTTCCAAAATAAAAGAGCTAAAAAACATTATTGTGAAATCATGTTTTTAAAGGTCAATTCTCTGTTTAAAAGAGGTCTTTTCAACAAACCACTATCAAGTACAGTTCCAGTTTAACCGTTAACCGTAGAAGCCCTTAGATGTTTATAAACCACACGAACCAGCACGCTTACATACTGTCGAGCTGCTTATGGGGTTTCCTAAATTAAATCATGTGTAACAGGAACTTCTTTTTCTCCATAAAAAAAAGCAAAAGTGATGTGTTACTGTAGTAGCAAACTCAGTTGAAAAAGGTTGCAATCTAGAATGGAACCTACATCATTATCTTTAGTACCATTAGTATAGATAGTGCTGAAATGCAAGAGATTTTATAGATTTTGAAACAGAGTTGTTGGATTTATATGGCAGTCCCGAATACAAGCTATTCACACATCCAGTAATAGTGAATTTAACAATAGCCACCCTTTCAACATAAGAAAAACTTTTAGAAACAAGGACTGTATTTACGCACTCCACATATATAAATGTGGGCAGTAATTTAAGCTCTTATAGACTGTCTTGCTGTCTTTAGCTTAAACTCAAAAAAGTGATTGATGTCTTATTAAATAGGCAAGTGTTTCTTTTTTTCTAACTATAATAGGACATCATTAGCAGATTTTTGGTTTGGCAAAGCCAGGCTGCAGAAGCTAACTGACATAGCAACAAATACAATGAAATCTTTGTCAATTTCAGAGGCCTAAATGCACTACAGACTACATTCTAACAAGCAAAGAATTGAATTCTGATAGCTGATCATCCCAAGTGTAATAGCTTGCTACCAGATGGCTTATGTTACTCTCATGGGTCCCAGAGCAGCCAAATGAATCCCCAAATGGGTAATGGAGAGAGAGCACCTTTGAGGTTCAGTCACTGAATTCTAATCTGGGGATGTCTGACTTTGTTTTTTATCCTCCCCTTATGGGCTTGATCAAGTTCCATAATATCTATGTGAATAAGGCACCTTCATTTAATTATAGGTGATGTGGGGCAGAAGATCACTGTGGAAGAAAATGTTTTCATTCAAACTCTCATAAAATAAGTATTACTATAAAATTAGAATAAATAAATGATACTGTCATTATTCTTTCTTGTCTATGATATGTAATCACATCAGATACACTGCATCTAGTATTTGGCTTGGGATTCGGCTTAATCATAGCACTTTTTGCAGGGTTTGGCTGAATCCTAAGTGTTCAGTTACCAAACCATTGTGTCATGTGAATTTAAAGCTCCGGACATTTGAATGTGATCATTTTTGTTGTATGTGTGTATATATATATATATATATATATATATATATAATGTGTGTGTGTGTGTGTGTATAGAAAAAGGCTGAGGCACACACTTATAGGAGTTACAACCTGGGTGCAAATCAGAGAAACAATATAAATATGTAAAAAATGCTGATGCACACCAGGACAATTTTATCAAAAAAAGTTACTCATTTTATTTAGATCGACGTTTCGGTCCTCACCCGGGACCTTTATCAAGATAACTGGTATCTTGATAAAGGTCCTGGGTGAGGACTGAAACATCGATCTAAATAAAATGAGTAACTTTTTTTGATAAAAATTGTCCTGGTGTGCATCAGTATATACACACATATATATATATATATATATATATATATATATAGCATTCAACCCAATTTGGATATATGTACATGTATTTAGCTAAATCAGGGCAATGTCCTCTACTGCGATCAAGAAAAAAAGACAACCCTTCCAAATAAACAGAAATTATCTTAAACGCTCTATTAATATCATGTTTCAAAATGGCTGCATGCATTTGTGTTTCACCTGTCATGGCATTTACAGATTTGTCAGAATAATTTCATGTGCAGAAAAAAAATCTGCAGGTGATGAGAGAACCAGGTCCTTGTGCACAAGATACATTACCCAAGAAGAAAGAAAGTCATTGGACAGTCCATGCTAAAATGCACAAAGGTCATGTTTTTAATAATGGTATCAACAAAGAAGAAAAGGACATTGGCACAGTTGAAAGTCCAAAAGTTCTTATCTCTCAGAGCAGCAAATCATCATGATACAATGAATTCAGTGCAAGTGGATACAGGATAGTGCATTATAGTCACCATCTTTACACTTATTGTTAAAAATATCCATAGATCTATGTTTATAGATCTTTAAATGTTTATGGGACAGACAATTAAAAGAATTGTCCTCTTTCAATACAGTATAGAAGAAAAAGTATTTTGATTATATTTTTAAAATAGTTTCCCCCAGTATATTGCGAGGCTCATTTGCAAGACATTCTGTCTGCAGTTGTCGACTGTTGAATTTATTGTATCTACTAGGACAGAACTATGCACTAATTAAGCTAAAAAGATTACTCAAAATGCCTTTAATAGAGGTAGCCCAACTTTGGATGAAAACTTATTTGCTAGATAATCTTAATAACCATGGTAATAGCTGTTTGCAAGCCCCTACTTTTCTACCTGACATGATGTTGGATGCTGGTAAGTCCCCAGTATAGATTATTGCTTGTCAATTATCTTAACAGGTGAGTATCATAAACAACTTGGGAATTTGGAAAAGATCTAATTCATGCAGAGTGTAAAAATGTTTTTTAAAAAAAAGTAAAAATAATTGTTTATCTTATTTTACAGTAAGAGTAAAAGGAACAGGCCACACTTACCTGCCCCTTTCATTCTGAAGACAGTTCTTTAGTGATGATGATAAAGAAAAAAGTTAGCCGAGAGAGCAGCTACAGGCTTCGGAAGTATCTTCTAATCAGAGTTTGGTGATTCATTATTATCTTCAGCGGGCAATCCATTTGACATGTAAAGGAAAAAAAATTAGCAACTGTCACTGCAGGATGAGTTAATTTCCTGACAGGCCTGACAGTGAATAGCATTTGGAGACATGGCGGTGGCTGATGAAAACCGGTAGCTGTCATAATTGAAGCTAAGAAAAGGGCACTGCAATGAAAGATCAAGGGAGGGGACGGAGCTACCGCATTATGTTTATATGCATTATTGCATTAGCCACCAGTGATTAGTGAATCCTTTCATACTCTACACCTTATTTACTTTTCCTGCTCTAAGATATTTTCTGTTTATTTACATGTCATCATTTGTAGCTTGTAATTAGGGTACCACTGTGTGCCACTTATGTTATGCAGAAGTTTACTTAAGTAGATGCGATTGGCTGATTTCAGAGTGCCACTGAACCTGACATTTTGCTGTAAAGCAGAGAAGATGATGCTTTCATATTGATGGCATTCTCTGCAATTTTCTTAATTAGACCTTAGAATCCACAGCACCATGTGTTTGTTCTCTCGAAGGTTGTTTGGTGAGTGAAAAAGAAATAGCTCTGAGGAAGCATATATGTAGAGCTTGATGCTGCTGGAAAGGAAATCTTATACCACATTTAACATGTAGAGTCTGTCTGCTCCTCGTACTAATAATATTAACTAAGCTGCTCTCTACATGGGATTTAGTGGCACATTTCCACTCTGAAATGATCGCAATCTGTGAGTTGTTTCTTAACAAAAGAAATATTGGATATTTGTTCTTAGGGTGAGGACACAAGGAGCTACTAGTAGCAGCTACTTGTCATGAGGATTTATTGATAATTGTCTCTGTGGGTTTTAGCAGAGGCAGTTTTCAGTATTGTCTATGGCAGGGTATTTTCTGGCATTTAATAGTTGTGACAAGTAGCTGCTACTAAGTAGCTTCACCCTTATAGCTCCAGAATGTGTTTTTACACAGTTCATTTTGGATATATAGTAGCATTGCATGAAATGAAATACTTACATAGTAATATGTAGAACTAGGAGAAACCCTCAATTCATCCAGTTCCAAGGCTCCTAGGAATTCTTCTTGACTTCTGTTTGGAAAGTATTTGACATACAAGTAATTTCTAAGGGTTACTAATGTACAGGCCAAAATCTCTCTGACAGTGAGGCCGGTGTTGCAGTAGACTCTCCAGCTTTCATAGTATTTACATGCCTTTTATTTACTTAAGTCCATGCTTTTTAATCGCTTCATGAGACTGAAGACCTTCTTTTACCAAACTGAACTGATAAGCAGTAACATTGCATTGTCATTTCATTTAGGTTTCTGGGGTCTTAATTCCCTTATTTATATGTAACCATTACCCATGTTATGCACGTAACAAACATCAAGTTCTCAGTTGCTCTTCATAATAGTCAGGCTGGCCTATTTTAAGATGAATTAAATCTTGTCCAGCTTACCATAAATAGCTTTGCTGTATAGTCAGAAGATGACAAGAACACTCATTAATCATAATAGACATAAATGTGAAAAAGTTCCAAGTCAAAACCAGAAAACAAGAACAACTGAAATCAACAAGAAGGTGATTATGAACAAAAATGAGCATTTGTAATGGAAATTTGGAGAAGGCTTTACATAAAAATATAGACTATATTATTCAACCCATCCATATATATATATATATATATATATATATATATAATTAGAGATGCACCAAATTCACTATTCTTGGCTTTGGCCAAACCCCGTATCCTCTGTAAAAGATTTGGGCGAATACTAAACAAAACCCTAATTTGCATATGCAAATTAGGCAACAAAGGATAAATAGAACGTGCTCTGAAACATTTATTTACTCCCGAGTCATGTGATTTTAAGGATTCGGATCTGCCAGGCACTTGGATTTGGCCAAATCTGAATCCTGAAGAAAAAGGCAAATCCTGGATTTGTTGCATCCCTAATATAAATATATATATAAGTATAAAAACATTACCTTGTACTTGATCTCAACTAAGATGTAATTAAACCTTATTGGAGGTAAAACAATCCTATTGGGTTTATTCAATATTTAACTGATTTTTAAAAGACCCCTTATCTGGAAAACCCCAGGTCCCGAACATTCTGGATAACAGGTCCCATACTTGTATGTATGTATGTATATATATATATATATATATATATATATGTATGTATGTGTATATATCGTGGTTTGTCCCTGAGGAAGAGCACAGTTGGTGCTCGAAACGTTGGATTTTTTTCATTAATAAAAATTTTTTTGTTTTCTAACTAAGTCCCTGTGTGTGCGGCTCACTGTCTTGCTTTATATATATATAATATATATATATATATATATATATATATATATATATATGTATTTCAGTTTATTTCAGCAATTTAGCAAGGGCATTTGTCATTCACGTAGCTGCAAAAGGTCTTTTCTTTATAGTAAATACTTATATTTAGTAACTGTCTTGACCAATAAAATGTGAAATACATTAAATATTTACTAATAAAGTGTGAAATGATATTTGGGGTGGTATGGAATAAAACTAAATACATTTTTTGGTCCTACTTTGTGCAAATTGTGACTCAGTATCTCAGAACCTTCTCTCATTATCTCAGGCACCTTCTCAAGGCACACAGGGCCTCCTGACTGTAATGTAGCAGCAACCAAAATGTGTTTTCTTTTGCTAAAACCATACACACTGACATTTCTCCCATGTGTTTTACCATAAGAACATTCTTTTTTTATACTACAATACATGTATTGGTTGTAATGAAAACACAGGTAGAGTTCATCTGGGAATGACTGAAGAACGCACCTGTTGAGGGCTATACGGGTTGGCTTCCGGCTGATAACAAGCAGACCTGGGCACTGTTGATGATTAATAGAAGGCAAAATACAGCTTTTAAAACATTTGTAAGTGTGTCCTTTCAGGGAGCCCAACATCTGGGGATTGTATCATAGATATCGCAGCAAGTTACTCATTCCACACCAGCTTGTCAACAGTTCACTGAATTGTGCAATCAATCCTCCATTCCCACGTGCAACATTCTGCTCCGTGCAGCATATAATGAAGGCACACATAGGAATAGGAATCTAAAAACAAGCAGTTGGGTTTCCTATGTAACTAGAATGTTTCAAACCTTTATACCAACCCATGAATTCTCTTTTACTTGTTTTATAAAATCAGGAAAGTATTACAATCAAATATATCTGTAGCAATAAGTCAGAACAACTGGACTTGCTGTGTTTTTCTTTAAGACATTTCGCTCAGTTTCTGAATTGACAAAGCCAGTTGGATGACTGGGGAAAGATTTATCAGAAAAACACAGCAAGTCCAGCTGATTTTACTTATTACTACAGATATACTATAACCCGGATGAATGAGAATCTTCACAAACATATTACAAGGAAGGTTTGTTAGTTAAGCCCTTACAAACTAATAGCAGTAATAGCAATGTGTTCATATTTTTTCACATTGTCATTTAGCGCAAAATAACATTGGAACAAACGGGACTTACAATGCAATAACAAGACATACTAATGCAAGGCAGTGAAACAGGAGGATTAGAGAGCCCTGATTGCAATGTAAAGTGAAGGTTGCTTCCCCATGACAAAAATAAGTCTTGCACAGTGTTTTTAAACTACACACACCCCTTTAGATATCATGTGCAATTAGGATAAATCTAAATTATCTTGTGTGTGTGTCAAAGCAATGGTTCATGTTTTGCTATGCCATCTGTGTTACCAACAGGAGGAGTTCAAAAAGCCTTAATAGAATATCTATAATGAATGTATGCAAGTACATGCAGGCAGTGCAGTATAAGCCTATAAAGCAGTTTTCCATATGAGAAGGTTGGATATTGAGTTGTTATAAAGTTATTGAAGCCTAAATGCAAGGTAGCTCTGAGTCAGCATAGCAACTGGAAACCTGCCTACTCCAATGCTGGAACACAAGTAGATGCCTTGATGCACTCTAATGATTATTAGGGCAATTAAATGGAATCTCTGACCTGAGCCTTGGATTGCTTATTGATTTTGACTGTTGTCTTCTGTGTCTAGTGCCTTTAGTTCTTAGCTATTATTATTATCATTATATAGCTCTGATGCATTACACATAGGTTATCATTCATGCCAGTCCCTGTCACAGTTGAGCATGGAGTATTGTTTCCCTACAATGCACCCTCTCTGGTCAAATTCATCAGGTTCCCAATAAATCTGCCTGGATGTTTCTGGTGTGTAGGATCCCAATAAATATGCCTGGATGTTTCTGGTGTGTAGGATCCCAATAAATATGCCTGGATGTTTCTGGTGTGTAGGATCCCAATAAATCTGCCTGGATGTTTCTGGTGTGTAGGATCCCAATAAATCTGCCTGGATGTTTCTGGTGTGGAGAAGGACAACAGAATAGAAGAGGGTAGAACATACAAACAGAGAAGATGGTGCCTGGGCTGGAATTAAACCATGGGCTATAAGTCATCAATGCTAATTCCAGCAACACACTGC
Source organism: Xenopus tropicalis (assembly GCF_000004195.4). Lineage (NCBI taxonomy): Eukaryota > Metazoa > Chordata > Amphibia > Anura > Pipidae > Xenopus > Xenopus tropicalis. The sequence continues at coordinate 99,821,836 of NC_030682.2, read as the reverse complement.
TTATCATTTTGTATTTGAACATGCTATATAAATGTTCCTGTATCCTGGCTATAATTCATGATTCTCACTAGAAACTGAAATACTATATTGACCAGTTATGTTACTTGGTAGATAATTGGCATGATCCTTACATACACCCCCATTTATGTTTGCCCATTAGCTATACACACGAGAAAGAATTCATATGTTATTATTGCATTTACACTGGATTTCTTTAATACAGATATATACCAGGCTAGTAGCCAGACTCTGTCATCCTAAAACTGATGTTTCAAATCTTACATTTCTTGTAGATATAAAAATGTACAATAAAACTACAAGATTTCTGCTTTTTCAATACAAGGGAACTGAATCAAAAAAGCTAATTATGCTGAACTTCCTCCTGTGAGCACTGTAAAGTGTAGCAGGACACCTCTGGGAAAATGTCACCAGCTTTGGTAAATTGAAAACAAAATAAACACATCTGCAGCACAACAATACATTACTTCATATGAGAAGCCTGGAAAGGCTACATTGTTTGAAGAAGTACAAACTATTGAGAGACCACAAATTACTTGGGGGAAAACTTCACAGCAAAACAAGACATAGGCAGGCTGGGTAATATGTGCCTATGATTGTAGGTTCACTCACTCCTACAGACTCTGTAAAGGCTAAACTTTTATTTTCTCTTGTAAGCTCTTATGTAGCCCCCATCTATAATCTGCGTTTGTTTTATAACCTAGGTGTGCTAAGCTCTATTAATGGCACTTTACATACTATTTCACTCCTTAGTGGGGTATATTGGCATTTAATGTTGACACAGTAAGGGTGGAAAACATGTATTATAAACTGCAGTGTAAGATAGAGAATAAAAATATATTTCACTACGGTCAGCTATAATTTGTATATAACTAAGTTGTTTTAGTAACACCAGGAAGGAAAAATGCAGATATATGTTTATAAGGAGGTGAAAAATATATATTATTTCAAGTGTAAATAATTGGGCAATGTTTAAGTTCAGCCAGCAGGCGTTTCCAACCCTTAAGGTTGCCCTGTAGGGAATTCCCCTGCAGGAGCCTATATAAAAAAGTGCAGTAGCTACGTCATCTTTGGCCTGATAACTTCTAAAGGCAGGACACAATGCAGAGCAAGACAAGGTGGGAGTCTGCCCCAACTAGGGGGAGTAGGAGTTCAGTACGAGGATTACCTCAGAGGTGGTAGGTAGCTGTCTAGATAGCCAGCAGTCTGTGGCCCTGACAAGGAGTAAGTATTTGTGGTTAGAAACCTGGGTGATTGTAGGACAGAGAAGAGGGGGAGAACTGTGAAGGGATAGGAGGCCACTCGATGGTTAATCAAACTCTAGTTCTGTTTCCATAAGACAGTGGCACCAGAGGCTTCTGCAGAGAATGGGAACTGTGTGTTCAGATCTTCTAGTGAAGTGTTCATTTTATTTTGTGTAACCAATTATCTTGGAGAAGATTGGGCTACCAGTTCTCCAGTGTTGTACATTGCCATCCCTATGGGGAGCTGTTCAGTAATGTCTGCCTTAGTTCACTGCGTTCCAGCATGAAAGATGTCTGCTTCTTACAGTACAGGCCTTATTTCCTTTCCCTTGATGGAAGGCTACTTGAGCAGGGTAGCCCCGGTACATGGTCAGTAACTGTGCCATAGAGGGTTAACCAGTGTATGTCCAGCTTTAGCTATTCTCTACATTTATTTATAAAGCATCTTTTCCTGTGGGCCATGATGGGTGCACTAAGTACCGGGACACCAGAAGATGTCACAGAGAATCAAACTATGGTGTATGTATGTTTATATACATACATCCCCTCCTCACTTGCATTGAAGGAAGGATCATAAAAAATAAAACATAGACCATCAAGATTAACAGCAAAACCAATTAATCTTTTTTTTATAAGATTTTATTTTTCAATTTTTCAAACAAAACAAAATTGACATTAACATTAACAAGAAGAAAGGAGAGGAAAGAAGAGAATGGAGGCGATAAGGAAGGAGATAGAACGAGTGAGGCTACGGCCCATATCATACCATGACTTGGAAGGACTCACAGGTATGGGACCTGTTATCCAGAATACTCAGAACCTGGGGTTTTCCGGATAAGGGATCTTAATTTGAATCTCCATAACTGAAGTCTGTTAAAAATCATTTAGGAATTAATAAACCCAATAGGATTGTTTTGCCTCCAATAAGGATTAATTATATCTTAGTTGGGATCAAGTATAAGGTACTGTTTTTATTATTACAGAGAAAAAGGAAATCATTTTTAAAAATTAGAATTATTTTCTTATAATGGAGTCTATGGGAGACGGCCTTCCCGTAATTTGGAACTTTCTGGATAATGAGTTTCCAGATAAGGGATCTTGCAGTTCCACCCAGGTCCCCCATATGGCCACACATTTTACCAGGGCATCCTCTTGTAGGGGATGGGGGGGCCAAGGGATTTCCAATACAATAAAATAGCTTTTTTAGCATAGTATGCCAATTGCAAATAACAAATTCTGGATTAGGACTGGAGCTGCAGTTCCCCTGTTAACCCTAGAAGACAAAGAAGAATAATCTTTTTAGTGAACATTGCTGGAAATAGGCAGCTCAGGGTACCATCAGTAACTAACAAGTGTTTGAGAGGGAATGGCACCTCTGTTTCTGCTGGCATTCACTTCTGTAACCATAGGGGACTTCCGCCCACATGGTATGATCTATTGTAAAAGGTTTCCGCTCTGGTCCCAGCATAAGATCTACTGGAGAACCACAGATGCATTTGCCTGGGATGGAAACAGGTTAATGATATAATAATATCATGTAAATGACTTTATTTCTGCCCCCCTGGTTATTCAAATTGTTGGCTACACTGTCCTTTTTCTAATGCAATGTAAACCCCCATTCTACCATTTTACTGCATTATTTTGTCTTTATGTTAATATCTTAATTTTCTGTTTTGCGGATAATTTGGCATTGAGCTTACAATGTTAACTTGTGGTGCCCGAGGCACAGGAAGATAAAGTGAGCTGCACAGTCACAAGCAACTGCACCAGACTTCCCTGCATCACAGCTCATTGCAGCCCACTCATCCACCTGTTCTTTACTTATTAGCTATGAACAGGAATTTTTTTTTTGCCCTTTTCATATTTTTTTATGAAATGTGTTAAACTTACATCACGTGTAACAACACATGCTCTGTGTGCACCTTTACATACATGTTGTTATAATGATTATGAGTATTATAATGGTTATGAGCCAGGCACCAGCAATTAACCCTGCTCAATAGCAAAATGCTGGTTCTTTTTATTAATACAACGTTCGTCTTTGCTGCTATAGATTTGAATCAGCATTGCAGGGGTCATTTATTAAGGAGACACAGTGAACAAAGCTGCAGCTAAGCCTATTCCCTGTGCCTCCTTAGAATGTATGTATCGCTCGTGTGATAACTAGCATCCCACTAACTGGCTTTCTAACTGCCAGCCGAGGGCAGGATTTGGGGTCAGTTCAGACTTAAAGGGATTGTACACCATTCAGTATGTTGTAGAGAGTGCTATTCTGAGGCAATTTGCAGTTGCTCTTCATTTTTTATTTGTGTTTTTTCTGTTTAGGTCTATATTGAGCAACTCTTTGGTTTGGAATTGTAGCACCTTTATGGTCCCCCAGCAACCAGGCAGTGGTTTAAATGAGAAATCGAATATAAGTAGAGGAGGGTCTGAATAGAAAGATAAGTAATAAAAAGTAACAATAACAATGAAATTGTAGCCTCAAAGAGCAAGAGTTTTTTTGGCTATCCTTGACCCCCTTTTGAAAGCTAGAAAGAGTCAGAAGAGGAAAGTAAATAATTCAAAAACAATAAAAAAAAAGCAATTGAAAAGTTGCTACTAAAAGCTACCTTAAAGGAGAATCACCCCTTTAATACCTTAGTATAAGGTGCAAAGCATTTTATCCAGTAGTAGGTTACATTTGCTCATGCACTGTAACCAACACCCAGCATACTGGAAATAAATTGTTATAGCACCTTTTTTTTCTAATCTGCTTGATGGCCATGTGATACGGTGGCCAATGCCATGGCATAGAGAGAGCCTGGCTGCAGGAAACCCCTTTAAGTAGTCTTAGCTAATCATCTTTGTCTGCAGAATGAGTCTTACTTAATAGATACCGGTAATGAACCACAACTCTAGAGAATATCTCTTCAGATATATACAGTATATTTTCAGATGTATAAAATATTCTTTAACATAAGTATACTATATATATTAATGGTTGTATTTCTCATTCCACAACCTTCCTATGCCATTCACACTGATCTCTGGTTACATAGCTGCTGCATGACCATTGTGGCCCATCTGCTTAAAGCATTCATTAATAGACTGAGAAATTCCATCCATAACATTTGGAAATCTTTTATGTACTAAAGAATATAGTATTCTCATTGCATAACACATTTCTGTTCCCGATGTGGGAAAGAGCTGAGCCAGCACAATGATTAAGTAACCCATCTCATACACATACAATATAGCCAGTTATATGTAGCAGTTACCTTAATTCATTAGCTCTTTAGGTAAAGAAGTGTAAAAAGCATCTGGATTGAGCACTAAAAAGAATCTTTCATTCGCACATTTGGTGCACAGCCTTTTATTTCCCCTGCACAATTCCGGAGGCTGCTACCTTGGTCTGTTTGTTAATTGACAGATTATATTCTCATGTTTTTTTTTGTTGGAAGATTGTCATAGGAACTGACCCTTGAAGGAGTAAAGCCCCTTAATATCAATTCCATTCATATTTTATTCTGCTGACAAGCGACTAACGCCTTTATTGCACCATAAACTGTCCTGCAATTTTACTACTGTAGCAGAGAAAAAGAATTTACTGTTACATTATCTGCCTTTTGCCATGGATTTGGAAGACTTTTGCGGCTAAAGGGGTGAAAAAATGTCACCAAAATAATGATAATTAAAAATGTCTGGGATCTTTTCTATTTGCATAAGTGTAACCTCTCTGTCTTCTTTGGGATTCTTTCATCCCAGGCTCAGCTTCTTATTGTTAATCATTGTTCCTGTGCTAAATGAAGCTGACCTTACACACCACGCTGAAGCACTTGTTTTATGTAGGTTTTCATTTTAGATCTTCCTCTCCTTGCTTTTTTTAAAGGCAGTCGTTTTTTTCCCTTCTCTTAGAGCTTCAAAAGAACCTTCTTGTGGGGAGCTGGAGTTTACTGTCAGTGGAATCACTCTGTTAAAATCATCTGAATGTCTGTTTCTGCCTCGGTTCCTCTTGTATGTTCATAATATCACTGCTTTATATGCTTTTACCATCTGTTTTTCCCCGGCTGTATTCATAGCAAGGGCTTTACTCTAATAGCTCCCAAGAGGTTAAGGTGAAGCAAGGTTCCTCAGAGACCTGTTAATTTTATAAGTCGTATATATATATATAAATATATAAATATCTTCATGGCAGTTATTGTTATGTGGCGTCCCCAGCTAAACTAATTTCCCATTTATCCTTCTAAAGAATGGTTAGCGCAAAACCCAAGACCTTATTAGAGTACGCTGACCCATATGATTGTGTAAAGTGTTCTGGCGCTTTCCTAACAAGTCCTTAGAGCCCATATTAGCAACCAGAACCAAATGTACTAGAGAAGCAAAAAAACATAAATTGTGTAGCAGATCTGTAGGGAGGTGATAGGAGAGCACAAGAATTCACTGGGGGACTTGCTAGGTTTTATTGTTCATATTTAGATAGAAGCACAATGTATCATTGGAGTTCTGGTACTGACCAAGTGTCATTTTGATGCATGAGCTAAAACCAATCGCAAAGTAATATCTGCTGTAATACAGGGCCTGCAAACAGACAAATTATTGCCTATAAATTGCTTTAACAACTGGGATTATAGAACTCAAAAATCCAATATATGCATTTTCGTTTTAAATGCTGCATTTCTGGTTTTTGGAGTCGGGGGGAGTTCATTTTTTTTTTACTTGCTTAAACAGGCTTGAATGATTTAAATTTTGTGTAAATGTTAATATTTATAAAGGAAACCTTTTTTCCATTTTTTTTTTTAAACATCTCAATGGCTGCTTTCTTTCCCGCACGCTTATGTGTTAACTAGAAACTGCAGGGCTTGGTGGCTTTTTTCACACCCAGTTAATCTGTTAAAAATATAATAAAAAAAAAATCTCTTTCCGTTTCAATAGGTTTTAAATTATACAGTAACACGTTGTACATTACACAATTTCGTTGTTCGGCTTCATCGTTTATAAATCCTTGTGAGAAGAAAGATTCCAATTTATTTAATTTTCTTTTTTTTTTTGGTTCTACATTTGTTCACGTTAGAAAGGGTTAAAGCAAGGTTCCATGGCGGTGAATGCTAAGAGAATGCTCCGTTCAAGGAGACCCTGATATTTATTCTCAATAAGCTACAGGCTCAGTTGGTACAAAGGGGTTAAGCAAGATAATAAGCAAGAAGTGTGAAAAAGATGACTTTGTCTTTTCAAATTAACAGAAGCCCCATTCAAGTGGCAGTATCTGGGAAAATGCTGTTCACCCTTTAATGAGACTACAGTGTGTTAGTGTACTGGTCTAATTAATCCCATATTTTCACAAAGCATAATTACTGAGCTGGAGCTGAGTTATTTGGCTACTGGAGGTGGAGCGGAGCCTGCTCTGTCCTTTTCCTTAGCTCCTAGCGATTTATTATGCCATACAAGAAAGAACCATCGCAACCTCCTGGTAAAAGACTATCTGTCATCTCTACATTATCAGTAAAATACACCACCTTCCATACTGTGCTACAAGGGCTTTAGCAAATTGCTATTTTTATGGGATATGATAAAGGAAATGCTACCTTATGTTCACATTTTTAACTGTCTGCTGCATAGAATACACAGAAAAGAAAGGGGGGGGGGGGGGGAGATCACAAAGAGCACCGAATGGGCTAATATTCAGATTGAAATTCCCAGCTCTCTGGGCATTTCACTGGTTCACGTCTTGCTGGAAACAAAATAGAAGGCAACTGTACACTGTGTTTCTCTACTGCTTGCTTATTTCTATAAACTCAATAGACAACACAGGAGATGCACGGAAAGCCTGAGTTTTAGTATTAAGATACACTTTATATACTGATCTGGATAAACTTACTCTGCTGCATAGTGGGACATTTACCAGGTATAACTTCTCTCTATTCCATGTAAAGATGGAAGAAATATATTTGAAAAAGGTCATATGGAAATAAATATGAATAAATATACAGCACATTCAAAATAATCTTAGTGATTATCACTGACTGAAAATGTGCATGTATATATATTGTGTATATGTAGTTACAGGTATGGGATCTGTTATGTAAAAACCCATTATCCAGAAGTTCCTACTTACAGAAAGGCTACCTCCCTTTGGCTCAATTTTAATCAAGTAATTTCAGTTATTAAAAAGTTTTTTCCGTTTTCTCTGTAATAATAAAACAGTAACTTGTACTTGATCCCAACTTAGCCAGGGTCGGACTGGTGTGTGCACGTTCCACTGGTTATGCATACATTTATACTTATCTTCGGTGCGTCGGGCAAGGGAGATCAGTGGAACACAAGTCTGGGCCCATTGGGTACCCTGCTGGCCCAGTCCAACCCTGAACTTAACTGCATTAATATATTTTGGAGGCAGAACAATCCTATTGGATTTATTACACGTTTAAATGATTTAAGGTATGGGAATCCAAATTACGGAAAGACCCCTTATCCAGAAAACCCCAGGTCCCATGCATTCTGGATAACAGGTCCCTTAGCTGTATATATTTTTTTTACTTCCTGTACTTTGGTTACATGACATTGCTTATTATAAGGCTGCTACATGGGTCAGGAAGGTGTCTCTACCAAGTAAGGTCTGGAATGGACTGCATGTGGCTATTGACCAAGGGCTAGTTTTAGTGTAGGACATTTGCTTTTGGCTCCTAGTTTCAGAGAGGACCCCCAAGGGAAATAAAAGTAAATAATATATTGTTTTGTGTAACTAGATATAGTGTTTTGTGTAACCAAATCAGATCTTAGCGTTCTTTAATTACAATTCCTAGAATCCCTGATTGATATCATTCTCATGCCTCAGATGGGCCACATTGCCTACACTATCCTGGCTGTTCCAATCCCTTCCTACATGTGTAATAACCTGCAGCTGCAGTCCCGTCTGTATCTAAGGATCGCTCTGCTGGAATTGTTACTAAGGTAACAGCTCACCTGCAATATATAAGGGGCAGAAGGTTCATATATACACGACTGTGCGTCCTTTCCCTATAGTCAGCCAATTTTGTCTCGTTGTTTAATATTTCTAGCAAGTCCCCTCTGACACAAAAGAACACCTGAATAGGAAACAAATGTCTTTTATTGCAGGATTATTACCCCCATAGTCACATGCAGTCTGGGTCAAGATCACAGCTAAAAATAATGACAGCCTGAAACTAGCTGACTATTAGAGATGGGACATGGGATATTCTCTGTTGCCCTATACTTTACCTTGGATTTCTATATTGGCTAATTATGTGTAGTTGGTCCCGCTTTATATCAGCCTTGGAGGGCCTGAGAATACTGATCGGTAAAGGGGGAACTTTGTGATGAAGCAATGGATAGGATGGCCAGATAATGCATGGTACTTACTAACACAGCGTGCAGGTTCATATGTAGCAGGTTTTAATGCTGCATGTCAGTCAATTCAGTTAACTAAGGTGTGGTGGGCATATACACCAAGTGCATTAGTTAGGCCTTACCTTGAGTATGCAGTGTTGGGCTCCAGTCCTTAAGAAGGATATTAATGAGCTGGAGAGAGTGCAGAGACTGCAACTAAACTGTTAAAGGGGATGGAAGATTTAACTATGAGGTTAGACTGTCAGGGTTGGGGTCAGAGGTGTAACTACTCTCACCAGGCCCTCCCTGCAAAAATATCTTTAGAGGGGCCCAGCACAGAGTAGCAAGTCCTTCACGACACCCCTTCCCCTGCCCATAAATCCCTGCTCTCTGCCTGCTCTCCTACCTGTGAACTGGCAATACTGGCAATAGAGAAAACAGGCCCAGTGGTTCGGGGCCCCCGTGACTGGGTTCTGCTTCTTCTGTTGTTATGCCAGTGGTTGGGGTTAGGGAGAAAAGTCACTTGTTAGGGGACATGATTGCTTTTTACAAATATAATGCACCACAGTGACTTCTTGAACAAGCATAATATCCAAGGCTATTGTGATCTATCGTTAGTTATCTATCTATCTTTATACATGGGGCAATTTTTAGCATTTCGGAATAAATGCCACATGAGAAATGCCTGCTCAACTTATGCTTATTGCCTTTGTACATACAATTATTATTATTATATTTTTTCTTAATAGGTTTATGCAAGGAAAACTCTTTTTGTGTGTTTATAGTCCTTCAGGCCAAAGATTTTTTTTTATAGTTTTTTTTTTTTGCTTTTTGAACATTTAACATAATACAGAGAGTTAAACAATACAGTTACAATGTCACATAGCTATAATTTTTACCAAATGTGTTTTACATGAGAAAGAGTATCTACAGGTAAATTAGTCAAGTGATAAAAAGAGAACCCAGCGGGTGATTGATATAGAAAATTGTATGCCGTACCTTATAGTAATGAAGTGTGTCGAGATTTCAGTTTCTCGGGAGGTTATTCCGGTTGAATTATAGGGTTAATGTCTAACCCAAGTTATATGATAGGAAGAGGCACCTTGTTCCGCTCATTTAGGACACTTAGGGGCACATTTACTAATCCACGAACGTCCAAAAGCGTCCGAATGCGTTTTCTTCGCAATGATCAGTATTTTTGCTATTTTTTTGTCGCCGTCGCGATTGTTTCGTATTTTGCGCGACTTTTTCGTCGGTGTTATGACTTTATCGTATATTTTCCGCGACTTTTTCATCGTTGTCGCGAAAAATTCGGATTGGTTTTTCCGCCGTTTACTATAGCGCAATACGAAAAAATCACGACGGCAATGAAATAATCGCACAAAATACGATAAAGTCGCGACGGCGACAAAAAAAAATTGCAAAATTTTCGTTTCCAATCCGTTTTTTTTCCCATTCGGGATTCAGATTAGAGTATTAGTAAATGTGCCCCTTAGTTTCAGGGTTTTGTCCCATTTTTACCAGTTTTCTTGGGGTGATATACAGTTGGTGTATAAACTTAAAATGAATTATTCTATCTCTCATGGAGATTAGATCAGAGTACAGAGTATCTGTTATTTCTTCCCAGGACTCAGCACTTATTACTGTAAAGCTGGCCATACACGTGGCGATCTGACGATGTTTTGTGCGACCATCGGTCGCACAAAACATCGTCAGATCCGCCACACACAGTCAGGGCTGAAACAGCAGATAAGGAGGTAGAAACAATAGGATTTCTACCTCCTTCTGCCGATTCAGCCCTGACGGCAGATTTTGGTCAGGCGCCTTCTATGATATCAGCAGCTTCCTGCCGACATGCCATACACGCACCGAATATCGTACAAAACGAGGTTTCGTACGATAGTTTCTTACCAAATGTTTGGTTAATGGCACACGTTGCATGTGTGGAGATAAGGCAGCAATAAAAAACCCGGCACTGCTCATAATGTCTGCCATTGACTTGAACAGTGCACTGAAAGATGGATTTCAGGCTAAAAGCGATCAGGGGCACAGGCTGGAATCACTGGTGACAGGACGTTGCCATTCCAGTCAAAGGCAGACGGCACGGGCAGGGACGGACGTTTCTCCGCGGGTTTCTTCCCATTAGCCAAACATTTGGGCCTCATAAACATTAAGGGCTGTAAACAACTTAAAACGGGTTATCTTGTATCAACTTACTGAAAATAAAACTTGACAATAATTCTGTGTGCAAAGGCTTGGACCTTATAGCTGTTTCTGATGCGACTGTGCGTTATGCATTGGCTTATAGAAACATTGCGGCAGCATTACACTCAGGCAACTGGCTTGTAAAATGTGAAGTGTTTCCTAGTGCTGGAGAACTTCACTTACATTCCACTAAATAAGAGGAATAAATTTTTCCCAGCACATCGCATAAGGAGACTTGGCCTTTTTTTTTTTTTTCTTTTTACTTCCTTTTACATTCCAGTGTCCTTCATCTGCACATATTTTTACACATTATTATTTACTACTGATATATGAGCTTGCCATTTTGAAACTGGTAGAGCCTCTTTCCCACAGGAGTTCTGAGAGATTTGTGGCTCAGACATTTACTTACTCACTGGTGTTTTTGTGACTGTTTTTAATGTTATCGTTTTAATGGAACACTAAACACTGCATTAGCTATATGGAAGCTTTTAAAATTTATTCTTTCCAGTTAAAAAAGAGAAGGAAGGAGTGTGATACCTTGTAAATTTGAGAACTGCCTTCAAAAATATTACTTTAAATGTTTTGTTTGTATTTTAAAAGATCGTCTCTCTCAAACATAGCTCTGTAGTCCATAGTAATGCAGATGCTAGTATATCTTGGTTTGTGTTTCTAGTTGAAATTCCACAGCATTCATACTGCACTGTAAACAACAACACAAAATATGGAGTTCTCCATTGCAGCAGTGCCTTAGTATTCATAAAGGAGCGATGGCTTGTTAGCTGAGCTGGAGTCAGCCGCTGTGACCATTCTTTTATATTCAATAACTGGATTAGAAATGTTTTAGATTAGTGATGGGCGAAAAGTTTCGCCAGGCATGGATTCGCCAAATTCGCCGCACGTCCAAAAATTGTCGCCGGCGTCAAAAAAGAATAGTCGCGGGCGACAAAATAATAGCTGCGGGCGACGAAACAATAGCGCGCGACAAAATAATAGCCGCGGGCGACGAAACAAGAGCTGCGGGCGACGAAACAAGAGCCGCGCAACGAAACAAGAGCCGCGGGCGACGAAACAAGAGCCAAGGGGCGATGAAACAAGAGCCGCGCGTGACGAAATAATAGCCGCGGGAGACGAAACAATAGCCGTGCGACAAAATAATAGCCGCGGGACAAAATAATAGCCGCGGGCGACAATTTTTTTTGTTGCACGACATTTTCGCCGTTTCGCGGATCTTTTCAAAGATTCACGAATTTTTCGGCAAAGCGAAACGGAACAGATTCACTCATCACTATTTTAGATGTTTGCAAAATAAACAGAAATTTTAAAAGCCGTGTAGTTATTTCTGCCCACAGCAGGAGGTCTTGGCGATTGTGGGTAAAGGGTAGTGGAATGGCGGGATATGTTGTAGGGAAAAGTGAGTTGGAAGGAGGATGTATGAATACAATAGATAAATATTAGTCATGGGTAAAAAAATTTTGCCAGGCATGGATTTGCAGCGAGATTCGACATTTCGCCATCAACAAATGTTTTTGTGGGAAAAAACTTGCATCGAAAAAGTAAAAAGTCGCCAAGGAAAAAAAAACCCTCATTGACTTTAATGCATTTGAAGTGAGGAAAAACACCCATTGACTTTAATACATCTGGAGTAATAGAAAAAGTTGCGCGTAGTAATGAGCGAATGTTTTCGCCAGGCATGGATTCACAACGAATCTCCACATTTCACCATTGGTGAATTGTTTTGCCAAACTTCCACGAAAATTTGGGGTGCGTCAAAAAAAGTTCGTCGAAATGGGCGCAGTCGACACAGATGACAAGAAAGTTGTGCGACAAACGCGTTTCACGGATTTTTCTCCGTTTTGCGAATTTTCTTGACTTTTTGCAAATGTTTCAGCGAAGCACAATGGGACAGATTCACTCATCACTAGACGTGCATAAAAAATGTTGTAAGTGCCAGGCCAAGCCAGTAGGGCGCCCCTAGGCAACCCCCCCCCCCCCGCATGCACTAATGAGCTTAGTGAAAAAGACAGGGAAGGAAAGTAATGGGAGCAGTGAAGGGAGCCTGTGGGTAGTGGAGGGACAAGGGCCCAGGGTAGGCGAAAGAGGTATGTACCTAGCACCCCTTCCCCACACCGTTGCACCATCGACACATGCCTATTCTGCCTACCCCTAGTTCTGGCCCTGATTCTAAATATAAAATATATATTATATACACATATATGGTGGATACTGTACCCTGTACTGTATTGTCTTTTATATTAGGAATTGGCCTGGGAACGATTTTTGGATCCTGACTAAATGGTTTAGCATTCATGGCATGGTTTCCCCAACAAGAGGCCTCTGCAGACACTAATGTCCATGTTATTTTCAGGTATCACTAAAATCTGCTGCTTTATCTGTGGGCCCTGAATAAAGTTTGCACTGATTTTCATCCGCACATATTTGTGACAGCATCTAGGAAATTCTTTCTAGAAAACTTACTTATTCATTGTAAATTCATCTAAAGCTGGCCATACACCTTCAGATTTTAGTCTCATTCCTACAAATGTTCAGATATCGACCATACATTTAAATACAACGATCTAAAACATTCAGACTGAAATTGCAGGATGAAGCCTTAAAAATAACAAATCGGAGGATGTTTTGAACATGAAATACTTGGATGAAACACATCATATGAAAATGACTTCCATTGTAGGTCCCCAAAGGATCTCATCAGATACACAATAAATATGCACATGTTAATGTTATCTGACGAAAATTTTCTGACCTGGGTAATCACCTAATCGACAGATCGTCATGGTATGAAAATTATCAGGACGATTATTTGAAATTAATACACAGCCCAAAAATCATAAGAAACTATGTTGCGTACGACTATATGGGTGCGTGTATGGCCAGCTTAAGGCAAGATTGATGGTATTCACCAGTGTTAAAAAATATCACTTGTCTGCCTTATTTATCCGTTCACTTGTAATTTCCATTTAGCTAATCCAGAGAAAGGGGAAAAAAACAAAACAGTGCCCAAAAGAGAATTTGGCATAAGAGAGTATGTAACAGTTAATAAAAAGTAGCCTAGTAATGTTTGACATATTTAAAAGGCACCTAGTGCTTTCTTTAAACTGTGTACAGTATCTGCCAGTGCAGCTTCCCCGGGGATAACATCCCGTAACTCCATTGCTCTTCCTGTGAAAATGAAAAAACTTCCAGCAGCTGAAGAGTAACCCTCCTCTCTTCTAATCAGTATGCAAGTCATTGTGTCCTCTGTGAAGTCCTGTAAGTGAATAGGACCCAAGAGATTTTCTTTGTACAGGCTGTGTATATATTTATAAGTAGTGATCATGTCCCCCTTAGGTATCTCTTATCCAGGGTAAATAAACCCAACTTGGACAGGCTGTCTTCAGTGCGGAAATCTTTCATTCTTCTTATCTATTAAGTCACCTATTACTGAACGCTATTCAGTTCCAAAATCTAGCATTCTTTTTATTGTATATGTACATTTATTCAGTATTTTCACAATAACGTAGTAAACTTTGTTTAAAGAGACCACAATATTTTTAATGTCCTTTTGTGTATAAATACATGCATATGCAGAATTATGTCACAGATGTAATTATCAGAAAACCATTGATTAAGAATAGGAATTGCATGAACATTTCTATATAGAAATACATAAGTTTCTTCCACCCATCTCCTGGGTTTTCTAATATTTGGCTCATTGTCCCACATTCTGGAGGATATTCCTTCAAGGTGGCCAGAATGCTCAGATCTGAATAATTGGTAGGATCAAACAATTTGGTATAATGACATCAAAATGGGATCAACCAAATAAATAATTATAGGAAGTGGTGCAAATTATGTTCTATTGAGCTAATTATGACAATATGTACAGTAATTATTGACCCAGAGTGATGTATTGTGCATTATCAGGCTTTGGAGCGGATTTGATAATGAGATGTTTGTATCAAAGTCAGAACCTCCATGTTCTTCAACATGCCCCATAAAACAAGTCTTCAGTTTACTTGCTTAGAACGTAAATAATTTTATTGATGAAGCAATATTTGGTAACTTTGGTGATGAATATCAGCCAGTCAGCCAACTCCCTCCCCATGCTGGTAAACTATTGGTGCACATAGAATGTGAATGCCCAGACATGCCTAATTGCTATGAATAACTTACTTCTTGCCAGATCGTCTTACTATAACATACATTGCTTAAAAACTTCATTCTTCTTTTCTATTCTATTTTCTTATTACCCCCCTCTTTTTTGTTACTTTTCTTAAATTTAAGTTATGCTAAACTGACATTTCTTTTTGTGTATTTATTTTACAGGTAATATGAATGGAAATTGGCCAATACAGTGTGAGACTTGTTATCAAGAATGCTCAGGCCCTGGAGTTTTCCAGATAAGGGATTTA
The DNA here is from genome assembly GCF_000004195.4 of Xenopus tropicalis. NCBI lineage: Eukaryota > Metazoa > Chordata > Amphibia > Anura > Pipidae > Xenopus > Xenopus tropicalis. The sequence goes on along the minus strand of NC_030682.2, from coordinate 99,806,634 downwards.
AACATTTAAACATTAACCAAATAGGATTGTTTTGCCATCAATAGAGATTAGTTAAATTTTAGTTGGGATTAACTACACGGTACTGTTTTATTATTACTACAGAGAAAAAATTAATTATTTGATAAAAAGAGAGTCTATGGGAGATGGTTAACCAATCCCATAACTGCACTTAAAATACAGCACAACTTTCCTTTCATTGGTTTAATCTGATACCATTTTATCTACTCTGACTTTATGTCAATATATTTAATATGCCCTAAATGTAAAGTTTACAGTTTTTCCATATGGGATTTGATGTTCCAAGAGACAATAAAGTAAATTCTATGCTCATAATTTCTAGCACTGAGAGATTGCTTTCCTTTGTTGTGTTGGCAGTTCCATTACACCAATCAATTTCACTGTAATTATATGCCCCATAATTAAGCCCTGTCCCAATTGCACAGTCTTTTCTAGCAGTGATGGGTGCCGAGTCTCTTACTCTTCATTAATATGAGGCACTTTGTAACATACTCCTACAATTAACTTGCCTATTCTCTTACATCTTGTGAAAAGTTCTACCCATGAAGATACAACTGTAGCAATGATCCCTTAAATTACTTCATTCTTTATACTTGACTTCAGATGATGTTTAACATAAAGGCATACCCTTTCTCCTTTTCAGTTCACTTCATCTTCTAAATGGTATAACCATGCATATTAAGATTAACATTAAGTTATTAAGATTTGTGGCTTTTACAGCTTTTTCCAGAAACTCAATTTACAGCATAAATTTCATCATATCTGTCTTAATCCCCCACATTTTTTACTTGTAAATAAAATAATAATAATGGGATTGCTATTAGTGGTTGATGACCTGTTTCAAGCTGAAAGCCTTCAGCAGTTCTATATCTCCACTTTCCATGATAAAAGCTAACTAGCTTCTATAATGTTACTTATTAATATGCCCCGTACTCCATCTCTGCTCTCTACCCATATATTGCAATCTTAAATCTGTCCTTAATAGTAGTAATCTTCAATCTTCAAGAACCACCCAACTGTTATATTTATATATTGTTATTATTATTAGTATGTTATGTAAATATGGCCTTTGTTTTGGTTTTGGGATCAAGAGAAGAAGCTTCGCCATTGGAACAAACATTCTCCCTCTCTATTGTTCCTATATATATATATGTCTATTCAGTGTAGAAGGATGGTAAGATTAAATGAAAAGTCCACACCTTATTTTTTTAATTGTGTCCACCATGTGTGGATTGCATGGCCATGAAACTGTTTCTCCCACAACCTAAGTGGGGGATGATTTTTGCGGCTAGTTTTGCTCAGAGCATGCACTAATATTTTAGGATGTAAGACTGGCACTCTAAAACTACCAACCTTGAAAACTTGTTATGACCTTTGGTTAAGGTGTATGAGGTTGGGCCAGTGCATATGTTATCCATTACTTTGTATCTATGTTACTTTATTTGTTAGCTTTTTTTTACATAAAAATTTAATGACATGAGAATTAAACCTATAGTTGAATCAAATTTATAAAGGCCATAACATCATACCCATCAAGCGTAATTTGTAACCTAGGATTACAGTCCTTTCCCCTGACCATGCATTTTTTAGGTCTCCAAAAATATCCCTGTAGAATCTCGGGCCACACAACATACAAAGCGTGACTGTGCCATAATACTGACTCCCTTTGTTGATGGGCATCTTACAGGGTAGGAGGGAGCTTAGTGAATTTACATGACTTTTATTTTTACCTTTGTAATATATTCTAATGTTATTCACTTTACTGTGATGTCCAGATCATTTCATGGTTTACGATACCCTACATCAGTGCTGTCCCACTGGCGGCCCGCGGGCGGCCCTCGACCCCCCTCTGTGTGGCCCCCCACCTGTCTGGCTGCTTTGATGACTTACCTTTGTGTAAGCTTTAAATGGTTTCAGTACTGAGATTAAATGGCCCCCTGCATGGTTCTCACCTCAGATTCAGGCTGTAATCTTCCTTTATTGTTTACAGATGTAATCCCCTGTGTTGTTCACACCTTTTAATCTCTGCATTGTTCACCCCCTGCGGTGTTCACAGCCCAGGCTCAGGTTGCAATCACCCACATTGTTCACCTCTTCACACCTCAAACATTGTATGTACTGCCTGGGCTATGCTGCCTGTGTATAGGCAGCATAGGGTAGGCAGAGTATGGCACATTGGCAGCATAGGGCAGGGAGGGTATGGCACACACAGGCAGCATAGGACAGGCAGAGTATGGCACACACAGACAGCATAGGACAGGCAGAGTGCTGCCTGTGTGTGTCATACTCTGCCTACCCTATGCTGCCTGTGGGAGGTGAACCTTGCTGTGCTATCCACAGGGGAGGAGGCATACGGATTTAAGGGTATGTCTTAATATGACATAATATAATTCTTTAACATATGAATGATGGTTGATATCCCTGCAGCGACCATTGTGATAAAATGGGTGTGGTTTAATATGGGGGAGTGGCCAAAACTGGCTTCCATTAGCGGCCCTCCACCATGTATGTGAGAGAAATTCCGGCCCTCGGCACCGCAGAAGTTGGACAGCACTGCCCTACATGAAAGTTACCACCAGTTGGGCACCACATTCAGAAACATTTTATTTTCACTGCAGGCAGTTTAGCATATGCTAAATTCAAACTGCATTCAAATGTTAAATCACAAAATGGCTTTTAAGTTCTTGTTATCTTTTAAATACACATTTTTACATGACCTCCTACAAGCAAAATCAGAATTCCAGGTTTAAAATAATGTACTGGGTTGAGTTATTTTTCCCTTTTATTAACATACTGGGGTTTTAGTTAATATAGCTCGGTTGAGTCTATCCTCCACCTCCTTTCAATCTACCTACCAGTCTTCTCTTCCTGCTTGACAGCTATTGGAAGATCAAACTGACAGCTCTTCAAACTCTGCAGAAGAAATCCAGCATTAATTAAGTCATTGCTGGACTGTAATTTCCTTGAGAAGTAAAAATTTCTCACACAAGAAAAGGTTACAGAGACCTTTTCTGTGTCAAAATTACCATGCGGCATGAATATTAATGCTCTTAATGAAGACAACCTTTGCTTCATCAAGAAGGTTTGAGAGCAGGTGCCAAGCTGTAGTTTTAGTGTGTGGATTTTCTGTTCTCGGAAGAAAGGCAAGCAGCAATCTCTTCATGAAAGCCTCACTGCTAGTCTGATAAAAATTCCTTTCATCATTGTTATTATTTACTTAGGAGTGTGGAAGTAAAGACATTAATGGAGTGACTGGAAGAAAATTTAACACAAAGAGTTTGCCCTAGTTAAGCAGTAACTTATTGCCAACAAATTATCCTAAATTTCAAACATAAATACTAATAATTACATTCATAAATGTTATAAATGCTATTTCACAGTCTTTTATCTGTGTATTATTTTTTCAAAATTTGATTCGCAAAATATTGAATTCATGGCTTGTTTGATGAGTATGCCAAGCAGAGAGGGGAAAAAAGAGAAAATCATAAAAATAAACTCAATATGAAATCTATCAAAACCCAAGCTTTACTTTGCACTTGAATGTGTCGGCTTCTTCTTCTTATGCTAATGTTTTTGCATTTTCTGTCCTTTCCCAGGAATATTATTTAATTGTACGTTTCTGTTTCCAGACAGGTAGCAGAAATATCTTATCAGTTTTCTACTTTTAAACAGGTTGGATGAAAACTCTGGCGTGTACTTTGGTCCCATTGGAATGTGGAGGATGTTCAGGCAAGACTACCTCTTCTTATAGTTCTGTAAAAGAATATTAATAGTGGGAGTATGGCTGCTCTCCTTAGTGGTACTAGAACTTTCTTTTTTTTTAGTACAGGTATAGGACCCGTTATCCAGAATGCTCGAGACCAAGGGTATTCCGGATAAGGGGTCTTTCCATAATTTGGATCTTCATACCTCAAAAAATCAATAAAACATTAATTAAACCCAATAAGATTATTTTGCATCCAGTAAGGATTAATTATATCTTAGTTGGGATCAAATACAAAGCACTGTTTTATTTTTACAGAGAAAAAGGAAATCAATTTTTAAAATCTGAATTATTTGCTTATAATGGAGTCTATGGGAGACAGGCTTTCCGTAATTTGGAGCTTTCTGCATATCGGGTTTCCGGATAAGGGATTCCATACCTGTAATAAGTATTCATTGACCCACGTGCTGTGGCTTTGACCCAACTTTATATCAATTCCTCTTACCTATGCACAGTCAGTGCCGTAACTGAATCCAGTACCTTTTTATGTGAAATAATGACAGCCTTTGTTGTAACATTTCTTATTCTAACATTGTTTTGAGTTGCTGGAATTTCTAGCTCGGCTGAAGCTTTATTTAAATTAAAGGCTCCCTTAATATGCAGGCTGTTAAAGATAATGGCTTTATGGATATGATACAAATCTAATAAACAAATGGTAAGTTTATAAAAGCTTTGATTCATCTATAGGGTAACAGTATACAGGGCTTTTTGTCACTTGCTCCTAATCTCTTTCAGCATAGGTGGCAAAACATCCTTTCCATTGGTGTCAGTGTGAATTCTGGTGGTAAAAAATTGTAATTGTGTAATTGCTGGAAAATGCCTTCTCCTGTACAGTGTTCCATTTCCCTTACAGGGACAGTATACCCCCTTGTTCAGCATGAGTTTAATGAGCTTAAAAAAAAAATAAAAAAAATAGAGCTTTTGATGAAAATAATTTTTGTCTATTGCTTTAATCACAAAAAATGTTATCTCTTGAGCCAAACAGGGCAAACAGAGAAGCATTTTTTCTCCTTGCAAAATAGATAATTATATTACCCAGCACAGGCAAATAGAAGTCCATAATGCACTGGTAAAGTTCATCTACCTCTGGTTGATGACAGCAGAATCAGAAATCTTTAACTGTTAACTGTTTTTGTCTGTCTACATGGGGTGAATTGCCTTCTGGGAGGAGGTGAGCAGGAACCTAGAGTCTAGGATGGCAGTGGATGTGATCTACGAGCGCGTATAAATTGAACGCGTCGGGGAGGAACAGTCGGGAGCGCCGGCAAAGGTCGGACTGGGCCGCTGGGGCCCATTAGGGCCCGGTGTCCCGGCGGCCTAGTCCGACCCTGCCTTTGCCCTTTACTTTTTAACATGTTTATAAATGTCCTTATGCTGGGCATTATTTTTGTTGATGATACTCAATTGTGCACAACAATAAGTTTCATGCAGGATGCTGCCACTTTGCAGAGCAATTTAAATAATCTTGAAAATTTGGCAGCAAATTGGCAAATGAGGTTAAGTGTTAATTGCTTTAATGTTGATAAGTGCAAGGTTATGGATTTTGTGTGTTGGGGGTATCCTTTTTATAAGCGAGAAGGTTCTGGGAATTTGTGTGGACAACAAGCTGTGTATCTCTAGGCAGTTTCATCCACTGGCTATGAAAGCAAATAAAGTACTGTCATGTATATAAAAGGGCACTAACTCTAGGGATGAAAACATAATTATGCCTCTTTATAGGTCCCTGGTAAGGCCTCACCTTGAGTATGCAGTGCAGTTTTGGGCTCCAGTCCTTAAAAAGGGTATTAATGAGCTGGAGAGAGATTCAACTAAAATGGTAAGAGGGATGGAAGATTTAAACTATGAGGGAAGACTGTCAAGATTGGGGTTGTTTTCTCTGGAGAAAAGGCACCTGTGCGGGGAGATGATTAGAGGACATTCCCATAAAAAAAATCAAAGCACCAGAGACCACCCATTTAGATCTGAGGAAGGGAACTTTTATTTGAAGCAGTGCAGGTGGTTCTTCAAGATAGATGTTGGCAGTGAAAATTGCTTTCCAAAGTTAAAACTCACAAATGGTTGCCTTTTATTTTACCTCCAACTGAATCACCAGATTGTAGTTGGGGATGATGTGAGCTACAACAGCAGGCAATATGTAATCCCTGTGAGAAATCTCTAATAAAATAAAATTCTTAATTAGCGATGAGCGAATCTGTCCTGTTTCGCTTCATCAAAAAATTTGCGAAACTGCGAAAAATAATGCACATCAAAAAATGTCATTTTTTTACACACATTGCGTTTTTTCCATGGCAACATTTTGAGCCCATCTTGAGAAAAAATCCGCCAAGGGCTCTTTCTGTGATGAGTGTCATTCTTTTTCTTATAACTCTGCCTCTAAAGCTAGGGTTTATCACTAACTCTAAATCCACAATCAGTGATCTTATTTATATGTTACTACCAAAGCAAACACATTGCTATTGCTTTCCTGTGTAGTAAGAAGGTCCTCCGAGCCCAGAACTGCTTGCCACCTTACCTTCAAGAACACTACAAAACATATTTAGGAAACATCTGATGTGTGCTGAGTAGTTGTGGTATCTAGGTTTGTGAAGTGGTCACATGCATCTATGGCGTTTTTGTATCCAGGGGAGTTTATTTTTACTGTCACCAATTCTAGAGGTGCAAGCAACCAGTGCAAAGTCACATAGACCTGGATACTCACTCTGTCCTATATGTATATATATATCTATATATATATATATATTTATATATATATACTGTATATATATATATATACTGTATATATATATCTATATATTAAACTACAAAAACATATATGTATATTTTAAATTCAATAAAGGTTTTTTTTAATATTTATATTAACCATTTGACTTTCCTCCAGTCTCCTTGGCTTATCCCTCACTGGTTACAGAAGTGTATTGAATGATTTCAGCTTTCTCTTTAGTCTTTTCTTATTTACCAGTCGTTTAATGTACTTCTTCTAAAATGAACTGAGACATCTCTTTTACATCAGCAGGCAAAACTGTGCACCTCTTTGCTGTCAAACTAATGTTTTTTTTTTTTTTAAACAAGGGTAATTTAGTGTATTACTAAGAATATATTAACACCTATCCCCATGACAATCTAGCCCTTGGGCTACTATGAATCCCAAAGGTTTTATATCATTTTTGTAACTGATATAACACTGTATATTCAAGCGATAGGAGTGCTATGCTATCTAAAATCAGTAGTATCCTGAATTAATATAACAATGCCCAGTAATAATGACATAAACGGCTGTTCATGTACATATGATATAGCTTGTTAATATGACATTTAATCACTTAAAAGTAAACATAAAATTTGGTATAATCCTCTGTTAAGCAAATGTATTAACAATTAGGGAATCTGGATCTGGAGTGAAATCCGAAGGGGTCACAGATTTTCTGCCAAAACACCTACTGAGACCCGTCTCCCTCCCAGATACCACATGCACTAGAGCACTTATCCCTGGGCAAATCTTTTACTTTTGTGTGTGAATTTTGTGTTTTTTTTTAGTTTTTAGAAACCATGAATAAACTCATTTCCATGAATGGCAGTCATTTATCAAAATATCCAAGCATGAATGAAAAAAAAGTAATGGAAAAAACACGAAAACTGTGACTTTTTTAGATAGCCATAGCCATGACTTTTTTGTATTGTAGCACATAAGCTAAAATTCCTATAACCATAAAGCAAAGAAAGATCTTCCAGTTGTAAAAGGGACATCTGCCATGTAAAACATGATCTCGTACACGATGGTGTATTTTTCCATTTGAAATTGTCATGGTTTTGTTGCATAATAAATCGCAAAAAATTGTGTTCATTTTTCAACAACAAAACTGAGTTTTGGCATCAAACAACTTGACCTGAAAAAATCAAGCATTAGTAAATGCCCCCTAAATGGATTCCATGGATACGTTCATTAATTATATGTACATATTGGTTAAAAAGAGGAATACTATCTACCTGAGCTGAGGTAGGATTTCGAGAGTGAATCTTCCAGTTTGGGGGTGGATACCATGCTGTTTACACACCACACTTCTGTAGGTTTACTGTGACAGGTTAAGGTCCCAATACATGGGCCGATAGTAGCTGCCGATATCAGTCCCTTGGACCGATTCCGCAGCTTATCGGCCCGTGTAGGGGCAGAAACGAGGGGCCTGACCGACCGATATCTGGCCTGAAATTGACCAGATATCGATCGGCCAGGTTAGAAAATTTAGTTGGATCGGGGACCGCATCGGCTCGTTGATCCCCAGGGCCAAACAATCAAATTATTATTTTTTTTTACCTACACGCTTCCCGATATCGCCCATCCGCAGGTGGGGATACCGGGTGAAGATCCGCTCGCTTGGCGATCTCGCGTGTATGGGGGCCTTTACTGTTCATTGCATAAACAGAAGAAAACGCTATAACTTTTTGAATTCTATCATAGTTCCTATAAAATAGCACTCCGTGAAGGGAGTAAAGTCACCCTTTATAGCAATGTTTGCATTACAAACACATTGGTGTTTGTAATGAGTGTGCTGTACCTATGGCTTGAGAAGGAGCTCTCTTATGGCAACTAACTGACCTGTTTTATTTGGCCATCAAATAGTTACATATGGCCTCTACAAAGTATAATCTGGGGCAGTTACACTGCACATGATTTACTTTCATTTTAATATATGTTCCCTAAAATCTGTAACACCTGTCAATGCATTAGGCTAAAGTGATGACAAATACGTATCATCAGAATGCTGCAATGTTTCCTAATTAAAAGAAGATGCAAAAAACCCCCAAAAAACGTTACATTTAACTCATGTAGAAGATTATATTATATGACTTTACTTTCAGAATTCCGTTAAAACAAAAATAAACAAATGTATGTACAGGTATGGGACCTGTTATCCAGAATGCTCGGGACTTGGGGTTTTCCAGATAAGGGGTCTTTCTGTAATTTGGATCTCCATAACTTAAGTCTGCTAAAAATCATTTAAATATTGAATAAACCCAATAGGATTGTTTTGCCCCCAATAAGGATTAATTATCTTAGTTGGGATCAAGTACAGGTACTGTTTTATTATTACAGAGAAAAAGGAAATCGTTTTTAAAAATTAGAATTATTTGCTTATAATGGAGTCTATGGGAGATGGCCTTTCGGTAATTCGGAGCTTTCTGGATAACAGGTTTCCAGATAAGGGATCCCATACCTGTATATGTATTGGTGACTTTTTGAAATAAAAAATAAAATCAATAATAACAGTTTTTCCGTTGGTTTATTAATTAAGAAAAATGCTTAAAATAGGGGGAAAAAGAAAAATGTAATAGCATTATGTTTAATATTCATTACAAATATTGGTTTTAATTTAGCAAAAAAAAAACAATTCAATCATTTACACTATATACTCCAAAACAAAAATAATACAAAAAAAAAAAGTTGAAGGGAAAGAATAAAATATTGTAGTTACCGGCACGTTCATTAAGCTACCGTTACTTGCCTAAAAATAAAGAGCAATATTTTCTGTCTTCAGCATCTAATAAGTAAAAGAAGGAACGGAATGAAAGAAAGTACATTTTTATTTATACTGATCTCTCCTGTAGTCACATAGATCACTGCAGTGTTTGTGTCTGGCATTGCCCCGTGGTGCCAGCACAGAGATTTATTCCAAGGAGGCTGCAGAAATTTAATATGCTAGTGCTAAAGTAAATAATTGTTTTATTTCCAAAAAACACAGCAAAATATCATTTATGAATGACAGATGTTATGTTGTATTTATTTTTAGGACACGCTGTTTGTGGGATGTGAGGCTGAGGGACGCCAGAATTTTGCTGCTGGTTGAAATTTATTCTGTGAGATGTTGTTTTGAGTTTTGCCATCACGCAGAAGAATAAATTACTACAAAAATATATGTTTTGTTCAAGGATTCAATTACTTTATCATTTGATGACTGCAGTGCATGGAGGAAGATATTACAGGCAGGAAGTTTATGGCAGTGGTGGAAGTGCAGAATATTATTGCTAAATTAAATATTCATTGTAAATAGTATATATTATATTAGCATTACACGCTGTGCTCGGATAATGTGCTCATATTTCGTTAACCTGTAGAGTTGGGGGGTTTACAAGAAAAATCATCTGTCAAAATAATTAAAAATAAATTAGAGGACCGAATTTATTATAATAATAATATTAATAATAATAATAATAACTAGAAACCCACTGCAGCTTCACTTGCAAAAATCCTAGGACTTCATATTGTTGGTGCCATCCATACTTCTCATATCCTTTTTCTGTATTTCAACACGTTTTCCTGTCATTTCTGTACCATCCATATATGGATTTGTAGATAGTATATCCATATACTATCTACCCAGCTGTAATGCCATAAGAAGTGTGCAATAAGAGCATTTTAAAAGAACAAAAGCAGTGCTGTTCCAGACTGTTCTTGGTTCCATCCATAAATGGATCCAACTCATTTAGCTGAACCTATACACACATATATACAGTACAGTAGCCTTTCATCTTATAATTTTGACCAACAAAATCATTGCTTCTTATTCCAACAACATTTCCTAATTGTCTTAAAGTTTTTCTCCATTCTAAACCATTACTTCACAGTTTGCTTTTGCAACAGTTATAAAACCAGGGATGCAGCAGAGGGGACAGAAGCTCATGGTTGGGACAAGACATTGAGGCAGCCCATGGAATATTAACGTTCCAGATAATAGCTGTATATAATAAGATTCCGATTGCCATCCTGGAGTCAGGAAGGATTTTTTCCCCCCCTTTGGCTAATTAGAGAGGCTTCTGATAGTTTTGCTATATAAACACCATTATAATAAATCTGCATTCTAGTCCAGCGATGACTTCCCCTCCTTCTAAACAGATTCCATATGTAGAGAAGGTGGGTACAGCAACTTCCTAGCAGGTAGCCCTTGCACAAATTGGTAAGGGGATTAAGCATATTGGGCAGCACAGTGACATAGCGGTAAGTCTTGTTTGTAGGGAAACTCGTCTTTAGAGTATGGGGCTGATTTACCAACGGTTGAATTTGAATTTTTACTTAAATCTTTTTTGTGTTAAAACTCATGAATTTGAATTATGGTTTCAAAAATGTGAATGTTTACTTATTAAGTGCAAAAAAAACTCGAATGTAATACTTTGGCATCTAAAAGCTAGTGAGCTCATGCAGAAGTCAATGGAAGCTGTCATAGGCACAATTTAAGCAATTTTTCAATTCTTTTGAATTTTTTGAGTGTTTGTGTACTGATTGCGAATTATGGGTAGAATATGAATATAATGTATTAAAGTTTTTTCCCACATTTTATTGGGTCAAGTTTTTTTAATTTAAATGTTTTAAATAAATAAGAAAACTGGCAAAATTTTGGGTTTAATCGAATTTAAAAAAAAACTCGAATTATATATTTTTATTATATATTTTGAAATATAAGCCACTATGGGGCTCATTCATTAAACCACAATTTTTGTGTGGTTAAAATCACGATTGGAAAAAATTTCCATGTTCAAAAATGTCACGAAAATTCTTTTCTCGGTTGTATGAAAATATTGTGGTTGGGTTCTGAAAGTCACAAAATGTTTGGATCGGAACGTTAGTAAACGGCACAAAAACCTTTCTGGCTTTGAAACCTTCAATGTAAGATTTTGGAAGCCTCCCATAGGACTCAATGGCACTCTACAGATCCAACCTGGCCAAAAGATAGTCACAATACCGACACTTGAATGAATTCCAAAATTATCATATATGTGAAAATTCCGATTTTTCGTGGAAGTTAACGAAAACCACCAAAAAGTTGTGGAATTTTAACAAAATTATCGTGGACATAACAAAAAGTTCTATAAATTAGAAAAAATACAATTTTGGACAATTCAGGCTCCAATTTCTTTGTGTCCAGTGCAAAGTATGAATTACACACTGGCAAGTGACATATATGTGTTTATATCCATTAAAAATTCAATATGCATTGAACCATTTAGATTGGCTCACTGTTACTCTAGACATTACTTATGAGCAAATTCCTTGCAAAATAGTAACATTTGATTTCTAACTGCAAATGATATCTGATATTCGGTAAAGTAGAGCAATTAGGGGAAAAGAACAGCATAAGTTGTAAAAAAGTTATAGTCGTCTTTGAGCTTGAATAAGGGTTATTTTGCCCTGCCTTTCTCTTTCATAGCATTTTTGTCATGATTAATGGCTGAGATTCTACCTAAACTTATAGAGGAGCACTGTTTGCACACTACACACTGTCACCACAGGTTTATGAGCCCTTACACTCGATTCCCTTGCAGTTACTGAGATATAAAAAGCTTTGTAAGGCAAATAGAATGACACTATAATATAAGTATTTACATTTTATGAAATCTGTATTTTCCTAGTGATAAAACCCCTGTCAGCATTATGAAGAAGTGCTAAAAACAAAAAGAAAAATAAATATTTCAAAAGGGAGAATTTGGGAAACCCCATTTATTAAATCTATTCATGTTATGTACAATGTATTTGCTTTAAAATGTATTGATTTGTTGTATTGAATGAGTATCTTTGTATGTCATCTGTGGGCTTCTTTCCTAATATGTAGCTGTAGGGTGATGTTTGCTGTGGAGAAGTCCATGGTGACTTTTGATTAAAAATATTTAGAGTCTAGTGATAAATAACTGTGTAGGCTTAAGGAAGTCCTAGGTAATCATTACATATCCAGATCTAGATTGAGAAACCCTAGGCTCCTGAGAGGAAGAAGATGGTGTTTTCAAGTTTAGCTTGAGGGAACCCTGGGCTCCATTTAGGAGAAAGAACAGGTAGAATGCTCTAGAACAGTGGCCCCTGGGGGATGGGGATGCATTTTAGGCACATAATTAAGCACAATAAACTAGCCATTTTTAAAGCCATTTTCATCGTGTTTGAAGCTATTATAGATTGCAGCCAGGACGAGAGGGGGACCGGTTTGGCACAGCCCACGGCCCGGTGGTTGGGGACCTCTGCTCTAGAATGAGCAGCTCTGGACTCCACAGAGAAGGTAAACATGATAGTCAAGGTTAGATCCAAATGTTCTGTACTCTACTGAGCAGGCCCACGCAAATAGATTTAGACAAATACTAGAGGAGCTGCAGTATGATGCCATAAATTAAAACTATCGATTAGGCCGGAGGGGGGCTGTTTAGGCCTCTGTGTACTTAAAATGTCAGGGCTTATTTGAAATCTCAGTCTGGAGCAGTTACCAAGAAGGTACAAGTGTGCAGTGACACTGAATTGAGGATTCCCTGACATGGAACAGTAATTCTATAAGAAATGTCAGAATGCTTCCATACTTCATTCATGCTTTTATGATATTTAAAGTGTAGTTAGTGTTCATTTAAGCATTTACCAGGCATGCATTGCAGCTTTCAGCAAATAGAATGCATAAGGTGTGCACAGGCCAGCGGCAATAGATATTATCAAGCACAGTAAAACATGACTGTGTCTAGTGTGCAACATTTTATTGTCTCTGTTGTTTTTTTGGCATCTTGCTAATTAGAATGTGAAAAAATATGCAAGTGCTAGAATGTGACAGACTCAAATTACAAAAGTATTCTCATATAAATTATTTAATCAGTGAAAAAAAAGAAGAAGAAATGATATTAATGATCATTTTCAGACACAGTATTAACTATCATTTCATTGATTGGCTTTTCCTGTCTGCTTTTGTGCGCATATCACCAATCAGAATCTGTATCTTAGAGTCTCATCACCAAGTAAGGCTTTTATCTGTCTCCCTATTTGGGTGCCTTTTGATTCATGTGTGTAATTTAGCTGCCTTTTGCCAATGAGTATTTTGAAGTTTTATTTTCATTCCACTATCTAGAAATCAAAGATTCAAAAGTTTCCAGGGGAAAGGAACTGATTATGTGATGACATTAAGCTCATGTCTGATAAATCTCTCTGCTCTTTATATTCTTTTTTTTTGTAGCAGCTGATTGTTGTAAATTGTCCAAGAAGCAGCAATACACAGACAGTTGGTGATATGCTTAAAGCATTAAAGCTGGCTTCCATTAAATGCTGATGTGAATATTGTAGAAAAGGACACACTCACAAAGACATTTCTTTATTACTAATTAGAACAGCCTTTAGTTTCATTGATAATCCTATCATAGGCAAATTTTGTCCAGTAGGCCAATATTGCATTACACTCCTATCTACTGTGTGCATTTAGATAGGGGCCCCAAGAGAGGTTAAAGTGTGATTTGTGGGTAATGAAGTTGGGGGGGGGTAGGGTGAGGGATCATTAGCAGCGTTTTGCTACAATGGGAAATACCTGGGTGGATCAGGGGAATGGTTGTGCATGTAAAAGTTTGTTAAAATATGGGGCTTTGTTATACTTGTTGGCAGGGCTCTCTGCCCAGGTGACAAATGGGTTAATAATTGGGAACCCCTTGAGGGGAGGGTCCTGCTTGCATAGTTGTATGGGGCCCCTTGATTCTGGTATTGGTGCTGTTATAGGGAACGATAAACAATGACTTTAATGGATGATAAAAACTGCCCAGGTTTAGGTTATCCACCACTACCATTTAGAAATGTTGACTACCCATAGCCTGCTATTCTTTATCCTTTGCACAATCAATTCCTGGTTCAAATATGCTTGGTTAGGAAATTTATGAGTAAGTACAGGTATGGGATCCATTATCTGGAAACCCATTATCCAGGAAGTTTGAATTACAGGAGGCCAAACTCCTTAGACTCCATTATAAGCAAATAATTCTAATTTCTTTTAAAATGATTTCCTTTTCCTCTGTAATAATAAAACAGCACCTTGTACTTTATCCTAACTAAGGTATAATTCATTATTTATTGAAAGCAAAACAATTCTATTGTTTATTTAATGTTTAAGTGATTTTTTATAGACTTAAGGCATAGGGATCCAGATTATTGACGGACCCTTTATATGGCTAATGCCAAGTCCCAAGCATTCTGGATAAAAGAGTCACATACCTGTATATGTTATTATACCATGAATATATAAAAATAGTTTTATACTGAGATGCATTTCTCCCTAGGGTCAACTCCCCAGGAACAGCTAATTCCTGTAATGAAACTGTGCCAAAACAAACAGTATAAATGTACATACATAAAAATCCATACATTTTTTTATTCAGAAATCAGTTAACTTGTGATTTCTTAATGGACTCCAAAGTCTTGTGTTTCTTTTCTGTTTTTGGAACCTTGTACTTCATTTTTAGTCCTGTTATGGTTCCTATACTGGTGCTTGTTCCTGTAAATGCTATAAAATATCCAAAATGCTATAAAACACTGTAGACTCACTAAACAAATAAAATAAGGAGTGAAAGGTACGACTAAAGACTGGACAGCAAAAATTACAAATGGTGAGAAGAATTTGTTTAGGAGGGTGATTGAAAAGTCAGTTTATGCCTTTGGGGGCAAATGGAAAGTGAAAATGAGACATAAGAAAGCTGAGGAAAAATGAGATAGGAATGTATCTATCAATGCTGACTACACATAAGGGAAAAAGCAGTAAACTGCAGGCCAAGAGCAAATAATATTTCCTGAGATTGAGATAATATGTCCCAACAACTATTTACTGCTAATTCCCAAGCCCATCAAAAGTGGTTTTATTAACCCTTTTAGGGACAAAAGAAAGAGAACATTGTTTTGTCTTTTGTGAGCGGTTTCATGACTGTCACACTGCTTTATCTGAAACTGATGGAAGACAAAACATTATTGTGTGTGCCTAGAAAAAAAAAACAGACAAATAATATTCGCTTGCTGTCATCGGCACAACTGTGTATCTGAGAGTCTTTCTCATCACGGATTAGTATAATCCACATTATCATGATGCTGCCATTCTTACTTTTAATCTCTCCAACATGAGTTTTGTGCTCCAACCGCATGCAAGTGTGGAGATTCTTTGCAAGAATGGATTTTCCTAAAGGAGGCAAAAGCTAATTCTCTATTTTTTTCCCCAGCAGCATCGGCATTGCCAGTCTATTCAGTAGGCTTGACCTGTCATTTAGTCTCCTGCAGTATCATTGTGTAACGGAAAAGTTTATTAAACAAGGGCCTTTTCCCTGCACAGACTAATCAGACTGCTAACCTTTAGGGTAATGTATTAAAAGGTGTAAGGTTACACCGGGTCTTGTTACCTATAGCAACCAGATATTTATTTTAAGACAAGTAACAAGTAAATTCTCATAAGGAAAGAAAACCCCTATAAATGTAGGGAACATAACTCACCAGTGGAAATGGGTTTGGGTGCCAGGCACCAAGGCTATAGCCAGAGGGAATGGATTAACCATATCACAAATCATTGAGCAGGCACTCCAAAACATCAACATGCAATCTAAAAAGAGTAAAAATTTGATTTTTTTTTAAAAGGAATACTGTCATGGGAAAAAGTTTTTTCAAAATGCATCAGTTAATAGAGATTCTCCAGCAGAATCCTGCATTGAAATCTGTTTTTTAAAACCGCAAACAGATTTTCTTATATTTAATTTTGAAATTTCATATGGAGCCATATTCTTAATTTCCCAGGGTGCCACATCCATGTGACCTGTGCTCTGATAAACTTCAGTCACACTTTACTGCTGAGCTGGAAGTTGTGATATCACCCCCCTCCCAGCAGCCAATCAGCTGATCCCAGAACAATGGGAAGGCAGTAAGATAGCAGCTTCCAGTAAATATCAGAATAGCACTCAATAGTAAGAGATCCAAGTCTGGTTTGGGACTCCTCCAGTTACACTGGAATAGGATGGCGCCTACACACCAATAATACAGAAGAAAAAATTGTTGGTTCAAGAACAAAATTTTTATTGGTTGAGTAAATTATTAGCTATGCTAGCAGTGTAATTTAGAAATAAAAAGTCCCCATTAAAAATCACGACAATCCCTTTAAGTTACATCCATGAAAGCCTTATGCGTTTTGTCCTACATGGCACTTAATCTTGGCATAGTAACCAGTAAATGTTGTAGGTTGCAAGATAGGGTGACAGATTTATTTATTTTCAAATTATGTTTTTTTGAAAATTTGATCTAAACAGTAATCTTGAGTCAATGCTATCAAGGTTGTTTGTCTCTGATTAGCATATTTACTAAGAGTGGAAAATCTAGACACAATGAAAATCACATTCTTTCATTTATTTGTACAAATTTTACTATTTAAATACATGTATAGATAAAATAGCTTGAGTGCTGACAAGATACCTCCCATTGACTTCTGTGGAGGCTCGTCAGGCTTTGGCTGCTGAATTTTCTCATTTGACTTTTGTAAATGTTTTCAGTTGATAAATCTCAAAAATTTCAGAAAAAATTCAATATGGCAATCATAGATTGTAATAAATATGCCCCTTGTTGTTAACTATGCTACTTTTATTTCATTCCCTTCATTACTTCTTAAAGTGCATTCTTTTCTCAAATGGGATCTCGTATTGCCACTTACTGATTACAGTGGCTTGCAAAAGTATTCGGCCCCCTTGAACTTTTCCACATTTTGTCACATTACAGCCACAAACATGAATCAATTTTATTGGAATTCCACGTGAAAGACCAATACAAAGTGGTGTACACGTGAGAAGTGGAACGAAAATCATACATGATTCCAAACATTTTTTACAAATAAATAACTGGAAAGTGGGGTGTGCGTAATTATTCAGCCCCCTGAGTCAATACTTTGTAGAACCACCTTTTGCTGCAATTCCAGCTGCCAGGCTTTTAGGGTATGTCTCTACCAGCTTTGCACATCTACAGACTGAAATCCTTGTCCATTCTTCTTCGCAAAACAGCTCCAGCTCAGTCAGATTAGATGGACAGCGTTTGTGAACAGCAGTTTTCAGATCTTGCCACAGATTCTCCATTGGATTTAGATCTGGACTGTGACTGGGCCATTCTAACACATGGATATGTTTTGTTTTAAACCATTCCATTGTTGCCCTGGCTTTATGTTTAGGGTCGTTGTCCTGCTGGAAGGTGAACCTCCGCCCCAGTCTCAAGTCTTTTGCAGACTCCAAGAGGTTTTCTTCCAAGATTGCCCTGTATTTGGCTCCATCCATCTTCCCATCAACTCTGACCAGCTTCCCTGTCCCTGCTGAAGAGAAGCTCCCCCAGAGCATGATGCTGCCACCACCATATTTGACAGTGGGGATGGTGTGTTCAGAGTGATGTGCAGTGTTAGTTTTCCGCCACACATAGCGTTTTGCATTTTGGCCAAAAAGTTCCATTTTGGTCTCATCTGACCAGAGCACCTTCTTCCACATGTTTGCTGTGTCCCCCACATGGCTTGTGGCAAACTGCAAACGGGACTTCTTATGGTTTTCTGTTAACAATGGCTTTCTTCTTGCCACTCTTCCATAAAGGCCAACTTTGTGCAGTGCACGACTAATAGTTGTCCTATGGACAGATTCCCCCACCTGAGCTGTAGATCTCTGCAGCTCGTCCAGAGTCACCATGGGCCTCTTGGCTGCATTTCTGATCAGCACTCTCCTTGTTCGGCCTGTGAGTTTAGGTGGATGGCCTTGTCTTGGTAGGGTTACAGTTGTGCCATACTCCTTCCATTTCTGAATGATCGCTTGAACAGTGCTCCGTGGGATGTTTGAGGCTTTGGAAATCTTTTTGTAGCCTAAGCCTGCTTTAAATTTCTCAATAACTTTACCCCTGACCTGTCTGGTGTGTTCTTTGGACTTCATGGTGTTGTTGCTCCCAATATTCTCTTAGACAACCTCTGAGGCCGTCACAGAGCAGCTGTATTTGTACTGACATTAGATTACACACAGGTGCACTCTATTTAGTCATTAGCACTCATCAGGCAATGTCTATGGGCAACCGACTGCACGCAGACCAAAGGGGGCTGAATAATTACGCACACCCACTTTGCAGTTATTTATTTGTACAAAATGTTTGGAATCATGTATGATTTTCGTTCCAATTCTCACGTGTACACCACTTTGTATTGGTCTTTCACGTGGAATTCCAATAAAATTGATTCAAGTTTGTGGCTGTAATGTGACAAAATGTGGGAAAGTTCAAGGGGGCCGAATACTTTTGCAAGCCACTGTATATACACTTTATATCAAGTTTCTTATATCTTCGGAAAAAGGGGAGAGAGAATAAACAAATCATATGTAAGGGAAGTAATTAGATATCAGGATGTATGCAATGATTAATGCAGCATTCAGTAAGTTGTTGTTTTCTGTAAACTACAATTAAAAACAAATAAAGAAAGGAACTTACTAATAAAGGGGCAGGTTCTTTGCTGTACAGTAACCAACAACAACCAACCAACCAATCAACCAGTAATCAGCTTAAGGAGTTAAGGAAATTTTTTCTAATTTGAAAGTTTTCTATTTCCCCTCCTTAAAACTCACAGAATGATAGCATTTTCTTGACATTTTCCTTTGAGGAAAACTTGCATTACAAACATTTAACTTGTCTGTAGTTATGAGAAAATTGAAGTCACTGCAAAATTGGGTGCAGCTGTTTTACTCTTCTACCTGCAAAAGGATTTCATAGTTTGTATATATGGGGCAGGCAGATGTATCACTTCACTAGTGATAAGCAAATCTGTCCTGTTTTGCTTTGCCAGAAAATTTGTGAATCTTGCAAAAAAAATTCTCACAGTTTTTTGTTGCGCCACAAATTTTCCTGTGGCAATTTTTTCCGTCCATTTTGTGAAATACTCCGCCAATGGTGCAAAAGATTTGCAAAATGGCGAACATTTGCGAAGCTGCAAATGACGCATGCCTCAGTTTTTTGACGCACGAGGCCAAAAAACGACGCAGGCACCAATTTTTTTAACATGCATCATTTTTTTACACACAAGACAATAGTTTTTGCTGGCGAATTTTTCCTGCGCTGAATTTTTCCACCTGTTTTGCACAACAATCTGCCAATGGCGAAACGCAGAAATTCGCTGAGAATCCATGCCTTGCTAATTATTTTGCCCATCACTATACTTCAACTATTCCAGAACTGGAAATCCCAGCATTCTGCACCGGCTGAATTCAGGGGCCTATTTATATATATATATATATAGGCACCCGGGAATTCTAGTAGAAATCCAAAGCTGGGGGGCACACCCACTGCATGTGATGTCACTTCTGCCAACAGGGGTGTATTTAGGCTAAATACAGTCTTGAATGAATTGGCAAATGATGCAGGGACTTTTTCATTTTTCAACTGCTGTTGCACTAAAATGCGATTAAGGGGTTAAATTTAAGCGGGCTGCATTTTATTTTTGATTTTTCTTTTAAGCACCTGAAATTTGCTAAAACTAAAAAACAATAAAAAAAAAAAGAACCTGTTTATTAAACCTTTATTAATTAAATATCACCAAAGCTGTACTGCAGCCCTTGCATTCATAGTGAAAGAATGAAAATAATAAATCTTTATCCTGATATGCAGATATGTTAAAATAAGATGGTGGAAAACTTTTCTGCAAATATTTACTAAACCGTTTAGGGGACAAAACAATCTTGCGATTCTGAAAACCGAAGCCTAATATTAGGAACACTGTTTCCCTTGAGGAATATATTTCCAGCAAAAATGTGAATAGATTTATAAAGAAATAGTTGCCATCCAGTTATGTAAATCATACTAATATTTATCTTTAGAGCAGGTCATTTTTACATTCACACGGTGTTAAAACTGCATATTTAAGATGATTCTGGGTTAAAGCCTCTATTTGTGTATTATAAAAAGAAAATCTGTGTACTTCTAACACGTTCAATACGAGTGATCCCATTAAGTAAAAGTGCATCTCAGGGAATGAATGAACGGTCTGTTTCCTGTTTTCTTGTTGCTTCCTGTTTCTCGTTGCCATTTTGCATCCAATTTGCATTCAGGTTACTTGCTTTTAAACAAACATTTTACTTGGTAAGGTAACCCTACTGACACTCTAATAAACTCACCACACATTATAACAGTTTTTAGCTAAACTACTTTTATTTACAATTTTTATTTACAATCCTTTACAATCAACAAACATGACTTGCATCTAAATTTTTGGAAAATGGCCAACAATCATATTCAAAATATGCTTATGCTCTTGCACAGAATGTATTTAAAACTTTCACTAAACAAAAAATTCATGAAACTCGTTTTCATATCTTACTCCCTACAGTAAATATGTAGTATTAGTAACTCATTTAGCTCATTATACACAACATTAGAGCCCTGCAGCGGGTCGGGTACCAGTGGGTTATCTGCAAGAAAAGCGGGTAGGATTTTAAGATGTAGGTATACATGTGGGTCTGCGGGTCACGGGTTGGGTTGTGGTTCTTTTATTATATATCTTATATTACCTATATTATCTCTTATGCTTTTTTTCTACCCCTGCCCATTTCTGATGATGTCACTTCTGGTTTGCAGCAACAGCACTTCCTGGTTAATGGTGGTCAGCAGGTCTCGGATCAGGTTGTGGATAAGTCAGTTGCAGGTTAGGGTTGGGTAGTGGGTTGAAACAATAAAAATGTGTCTTGTGGGTCTGGGTCACAGGTTGCGGGCCGTTCGTGGTGGGTCCGGTACGGGTCTCAAACATTGGTTCTGCACAGGACACCACATCACATTAAAGCATGTGTTTCAACATTCCAATTTCAAATATTGTGAAATGTGTTGCCCATGACTATAATCCAGCCATGTAACATCACTAGCCAGACACACTAATAGCAAAAAGCCCATGGCTTGTGTCGCCCTCTTTCTATGGGAATCCTCATTGCACTTTAGAAGAGATTGTTTTTTTGGAATCAAAATCTGAGGAGAAGGTCAAATAAACCGTGAAACACTTTTTATTTCTTAAATAAGACTTGCCTTATTTACTCTTATATGTAGTTACTTTTAAAAAAAAATACGAAGTGCGTTTCATTACATGATTATGCCAAAGAGGCACTTTGATTGAATTTTTTGAAAACAGCATGTTTCCCCCTGACAGAATATCTTTAAGGTACAACCGTCTATTACAGGGGTCCCCAAACTTTTTTTTACCTGTGAGCAACATTTAACTATAAAGAAAGTTGGGGAACAACACAATGAAAAAAGTTCCTGGGGGGTGCTCAATAGGGGCTATGACTGGTAATTTAGTAGCGCTTTGTGGACTGGCAGCCTACAAGAGGCTGTTTTTTGGCAGTACACATGGTGTTTATGCCTCCAAAACTTGCCTTCAAGTCATAAATTCAAAAATGAACACCTGCTGTGGGGCCACTGGGAGCAACATCAATGGCACTGAGGAGCAACATGTAACTCATGAGCCACTGGTTGGGGATCACTGCGAATATAGGTGCTAAACATATCAGAGATGCTTTCAGGTGTTTAGTTGCCAGGACTTAAACCTGATGGTCTGCTGGGATTCTTTATCTGGGGGTCCACCTTAGGGATCTTTTTTGCCAGTTTAATTACAAATATGTATAACATACAAGTGGAACTTTACATTTTTCAATCTATAATAACATAAGGAAGATTAGGAAGAATGTTGCCAAACGTTAGGGCACATTTTTGAGTACCAGTGCAGTGTGCAAACTGCAATTTCAGGCGCCATGTTTTTTCCCACAATTCTAGTGCAACAGTGTCCACAAGGGGGCAGTGTGCCTGATTGTGTGCGTGCTTCAATGTTGCAGTTGCTTCAAGGTTTCCCAGCATCAATAGGCGCACTGTGTGTATCTAACAGACTGGAGGGGTGCCAAATGCACAAATAAGGAACCTTACTAGATGCAAGTACTTTAATGCATGGGGCTGATAAGCCTACTGTCAGAATATTGCACATTGTCCTATATTTATTAATTAGCCATCTCATGTTACTTTTATTCCCAGTATGTTTTATTGAATCAAAGCTGCATCTAAGAGTTTTAGAACTATATTTATGCTGCATATCTATTTCTATATCTATGTAGTAGAAATGCTCTGCAGACCCGCTGTGGCCATGTATTGGATGTCTATCTAAATACACTGCCTTTTTTAAATTACCAACATTTTTACTTTTCTATATAACTTGACTAAATTATTGTGTATCTATCTCCCTAATAGTGATGAACAAAATATTTTGCTGTGAAAAAATGCCCATAACTTCCAATGTAATAGTTGCTGAAAAAAAAGTCACAGTGGTTTGTAAAAAGTCACTGGGAAAATATGCCCTCTGACTTTAACGCATTTCGCAAATTTTCACTGTTTCACAAATTTTTCAGCCAAGCGAAATGGGACAGATTTGCCCATCACTACACCCTAACCTATTCGTCGCCTGCAACTGCTTTTTGGATATGGGCCTACATGAAGGAGGTACAGTGGCCATTATTTTCTTTACCTGTTGAGTGAC
This sequence comes from Xenopus tropicalis, assembly GCF_000004195.4. NCBI lineage: Eukaryota > Metazoa > Chordata > Amphibia > Anura > Pipidae > Xenopus > Xenopus tropicalis. The sequence continues at coordinate 99,783,555 of NC_030682.2, read as the reverse complement.
AACTTTCATTGAGTACAGGTATGGGACCCATTATCCAGAATGCTGGGGACCTGAGGTTTTCCAGATAAGGGGTCTTTCCATAATTCAGATCTCCTACCTTAAGTCTACTAAAAAAAAGTATTTAAACAGTAATTAAACCCAAAATGATTGTTTTGGCTCCAATAAGGATTAATTGTATCTTTGTTGGGATCAAGTACAAGGTACTGTTTTATTATTACAGAGAAAAAGGAAATCATTTTTAAAAATGTGAATTATTTTATTAAAATGGAGTCTATGGGAGATTGCCCTGCTGTAATTCGGAATTTTCGGGATAATGGGTTTCCGGATAAGGGGTCCAATACCTGTACTATCATTTTGTATTTATCCTAAATATCTGCAGAAGATTTCTACCACCCTTGGCACACATACACTCCGCTGATTATGTCTGCCATAGACCTGTTGGTAGTTACAATGTCTTCAGCAGTCTGGAGTGTGGTAGCCGTTTAACCTGCTCTGAGCAAATAGGTTTGCTTTGGGAGAATTATGATGTTGTGCAACATCTCAAATTTAAGCTTTCAAATTAGTGTGGCTCTAAAAAAAGTTTTGCTACTGTTACCATCTACCCACATTTTCGCAGGACAGATCCTGTTCTAGGTCCTCTGCCGCTGTACAATTTTTTTCCAAATGTGCCCCTGTCTGCTAGTTGTGTCCCAAGCCCACTTGACACCAAAGAAGCAACTCAAGGCTTGCACCGTGTAGTTTTTATGTAAGTTTGGGCTTCTGTTATTGCTAACAGGCTTAGGTGGAGCAGCTGCCATCATATTGGGAAAAATGGGCTGTGGCATTGTAGCAAAGCTAGACAAGACTGCTTGTCATCAGCCAATGTTAAAATATTCATGCTCACAGCTGCAAGTGTCACTTTTAGACAATTCAGCTCATAGCAGAGAACCTAATCTGTCCATTAAGATGTAGTCAAACTATGACATAATCATCAGTATGCTTTTTAATAAACCATAAAGCTGGTATTCTCATGACATGTTCAAAACAATATCCATTTATATATGAAAATAGTGGCTAATTAATAGTTTCTGAAAACGATATTGGTCAAATCTGCTGTGAGATTTTGCTTGTTCTGTTTCCTTTTCAATTACTTTTTCCGTTGCTGAAATACAAATGTTTCTGCTGCTGAAAATGATTGTGCATATTGGATTACAGACAACACGGCCGTGTTGTAGAAAGGAAATCCATGATTGAAATTACAGATGTATAGCCTTTTAAGCAGTACAATATCTATCAAAGGTATGATAAGGAGTATTGTATTCCCTATCTGCATATTAACATGTAGTTCTAGGGTATTTGATGGCGAGCTGAAGATTCATTTTGAAGTGGTTCTCATGCATAACTCTCCACTACGAGATAATTTGCTGTCATTTTCCCCTTTTTTAACTCATTGATAGATAACTAAGTTCAGCACCTGCATATTAGTGTAAAATCAAACTCAATTCATTTTTCAGAACTATAAATACATAAAAAGGTTATGAAACTTCATATTTAAGCTATTTTGCCTGTGTTAGGATTTTTAGAATCTCCATTCAAGCAATTTATCTCAATGGCAAATGGTTTTGTAGAACAAATGATGGTGATAGAGACCAAATATATGTTATACAGTAAAGAATACTAATTTTGTTCCTTATTTTTACTTTTTATTTAAAAAGTACAGTATTTGAAATATGTTTAATAAAGGAGATTCCAATCATACATGGGAAAAGAAATTTTGCTCTATCTGTATATGGTTTTATATCATTTGTGCATCACAAAGGAAATTAATTAAAAACAGATTTACTTGTGTATACTGTAAATACTGTTTTCAGCTCGTGCTGTTATTGTCTAGTTAGCTGAGTTAAAAGAGCATTGTTTAAAGGAATCCTGTCATGGGAAAATGTGTTTTTTTCAAAACACATCAGTTAATAGAGCTTCTCCAGCAGAATCCTGCATCGAAATCCATTTTTATAAAAAAACACAAAGAGATTTTACATTTAATTTTGAAATTTCACATGGGGCTAGCCATATTCTTCATTTCCCAGGGTACCACAGCCATGTGACCTGTGCTCTGATAAACTTCAGTCACACTTTATTGCTGAGCTGCAAGTTGGAGTGATATCACCCCCCTCCCAGCAGCCAATCAGCAGAACAATGGGAAGGGAGCAAGATAGCAGCTCCCAGTAGATATCAAAATAGCACTCAATAGTAAGAAATCCAAGTCCGGCTTAGGACTCCTTCAAGCAGTTCTAATGTGTAGTGCTGCCTCTTTCTGAAAGCTCAGACTCAGGCACAATGCACTGAGATGGCGCCTACACACCGATATTACAACTAAAAAATACATTTTTTGGTTCAAGAATGTGAATTATTTGCTATGTAAACAGTGTAATTTAGAAATAAAAAGTATACCATAAAATCACAACAGTATCCCTTTATAGACCTTCCAAGTTCTTTTTTTGGAATACAAAAATATTCTATATGTACAATAAAAATGTGACTCTGATTTTAATGCAGTTCATACAACCACTGGTGGAGTCACTGTGTACACCAGTCTGGTATACTTACCTAGGGGGAACGTATCTACCAATAGGTCTGTACATTTGTGTCCCTAAACTGCTGGCTCCTTCTGAAAGCTCAGGATCAGGCACAATGCACTGATGGCTGTCTACACACCAATATTAGAACTAAAAAAATACATTTGTTGGTTTAAGAATAACATTTGAAATAGTAGAGTGAAATATTTGCAATGTAAACAGTGTAATTTAGTAATAAAAAGTACACCATATACTGTAACACCTATAACACTCCTAGAGTGAGCTTTAGGAGATTTCATGACAACTAACTACTCTACTGGGCCTACCTCCGCCCAGGCTCTAACCTTCTTCCACCTTCCTGTTTAGGTGGAATCCAAGAAGCTTACAGGAGCAAATCCTGTAAGCTTCATTCTTTTATACCAAAGAACCACGACCCCTCCTGGTCAGTTATAGAACTGTTTGGAGCATACTTTAACACAGGATCAGGAAAGAGTTTCCCTGATAACTGTGATTTTGGACCCTATTTAGTTGTCTACTGCTTTGGGGATTGCCTGTAACTTAAAAGGGTAACTAAATTATCAGTCCCCTACATACGCAATATTTAATTTTACATTAATTTTAGCACAAAAGCACTAGACTCTACATGTCTTTGTTTACTGGAAGTCCATATTACACATTTTCAGATTCTCCTCTCTTGTTTATATGAAACAGCAACAAGTTGCAGATTTCTGGCATTGCTTTTTCAAAGTGATTTCTTTATGTGATGTTTTTCCTATTCCCGGAATTGACTTCATGTATGTGACGCAAAATAGCAGGCAAAGCTGAAAAAGTCTACGAACGCATGCGCAAATGCATCAGATGACATCACCAAATGCTTACTGTACATCTGCGCCCAGAATTCACCGTAGGATTTTGGGAATGCTGCTGGGGGACGGGAGACTGGGGGAGAGCCACCACGCATGAGCAAATGGTGGGAGTTGACAGATCTGAGAGTACAAACGCTGAAGTAACAGCATGGTCTTCAAGCAGAATGCAGACATGCAGCTGTCATTTCTGCTGAAATCTTTTATGAGAAAGAAAAGCCAGATGGGCTTTGCTGCACCTTTATAGAGGCCGTGTAAATCTCAGTTAATCTGGTTTATTCAGTCTCTTGGAGAGATATTGTTCAGGAGCTGTATTCACTTATTTACAGCGTTTAGAATTGAAAAATGGTCCATTCCCTGTGACTGGCAGAGATGTGCACAAATTTGCAGCAATTTGAGTCAAACTGATACTTTACAGAGAGGGTTATCTGTCCTGTACCTGTTGCACGCAGGTAATATTTCTATATTTGCTCCTTGGCAAACTTAGTGCCTTTTATGACATAACCCCCAAAGAATCTTTGAGGAAGATTTGTGAGTTTCCAGTACAGGTATGGGATCCCTTATCTGGAAACCTGTTATCCAGAAAGCTCAGAATTATGGGAAGCCCATTTGCCATAGAATCCATTTTAGGCATATAATTTGAATTTTTAAAAATGATCTCCTTTTTCCTTGTGCTTAATAGTAACTAAGCTGCAGGGATCCACATTGGCAGCAAAACAATCCTATTGGGTTTATTTAATGTTTAAATGATTTTTTATCAGGCTTAAGGTATGGAGATCCAAATTAGAAAAAGATCTCTTCTCTGGAAAAGCATTCTGGATAATTGATCCTATGCATGTATTAGCAAACCCATTAAATATTCCATAATTTATATATACTACTAAATATATTTACGATATGTATACATTTTACTGTTCCTTTAACAAATCCAGTCCTACTCTGTGTTCTTAACATATTCTTTGCCTAACATCCCAAGTGCTCATTACAAGCATATCAGAAGACACTATAGATACAGTGGCTTGGATGACTTCTTGAACAAGGCTACAGTGATCTCAAGAGCTACAGTTAGTTTAGCATAGTTTTCCGTACAGGTATGGGACCTGTTATCCAGAATGCTCGGGACCTGGGGTTTTCCGGATAAGGGGTCTTTCTGTAATTTGGATTTTCTACCTTAAGTCTACTAAAAAAATTATTTAAACGGTAATTGAACCCAATAGGATAGTTTTGGCTTCAATAAGGATTAATTATATCTTAGTTGGGATCAAGTACAAGGTACTGTTTTATTATTACAGAGAAAAAGAAAACTATTTTAATAATGTGAATTATTTGATTACAGTGGAGTCTATGGGAGATGGACTTTCCGTAATTCAGAACTTTCTGGATAATGGGTTTCCGCATAAGGGGTCCGCATAATGGGTCCGATACCTGTATATATATTTTTATGTGCGAGTATATTGATAAGGTTGACGTTTACCTGGTACTATTGTCTTTTTTAAACCCAGCAAAGTAACTATTAAATGCATATATTAAACATGTTCTTCTTCTTCTTAATGTATCAACAACTTGTATGTTAAACCCACTGGGCAAGGGTTAGGCAAATGAGATAAATTGGAAACCCAAGCCTAATAAAGCCTCTCAAGTACCTGGTTTTCTTTGCTTTCTTCTACATATTCTGGTGGACAGCCATCTGAATGACATTTTGAAGAATTTACTAACCATCTTATCAGATGAGAATAAATGCATTATCCCTTATAATTTCCAATTGAAATCGAATTGGAAACTGGCAATTTTACAATATGTCACATTAAAATTCATATAATTAGAAATGAAGATGTGAATATGGTGACACATAAATGAGTAATGAAATTAAAATGAAAGTAGTGTAGTCACAATGTACTGAGGTTCCACACTAACACATGAATCTTGAGACTATTGTATGTTCCATTTTTACATACAAACATACAAACATACATACATACAGTGGCTTGCAAAATTATTCGGCCCCCTTGAACTTTTCCACATTTTGTCACATTACAGCCACAAACATGAATCAATTTTATTGGAATTCCACGTGAAAGACCAGTACAAAGTGGTGTACACATGAGAAGTGGAACGAAAATCATACATGATTCCAAACATTTTTTACAAATAAATAACTGCAAAGTTGGGTGTGCGTAATTATTCAGCCCCCTTTGGTCTGAGTGCAGTCAGTTGCCCATAGACATTGCCTGATGAGTGCTAATGACTAAATAGAGTGCACCTGTGTGTAATCTAATGTCAGTACAAATACAGCTACTCTGCAGTTATTTATTTGTAATTTATGTTTGGAATCATGTATGATTTTCGTTCCACTTCTCACATGTACACCACTTTGTGTTGGTCTTTCATGTGGAATTCCAATAAAATTGATTCATGTTTGTGGCTGTAATGTGACAAAATGTGGAAAAGTTATTTTCCATACTTTTGCAAGCCACTGTACATACATACATAGTATTTGAGCTTATCTCCTTGAAGTACAGGCTGTTGCCCAAATAAGATCTACCTTCTTCTGAGGAAGGTGAAAAGAAAGAAATTGTCTACAGTTTGTCTAAGAAAGGGAAATAAAGTCCTACCTGACTCCAAAAGGGCCTCTCCCTGTGTCAGATGGTATTAAGAACATTAATATATGTGGTCTTGTATTTTTCATTTGCTTAAAAATACTTCAATTACTTCAGTACAATTCCACAAATTCACAGTTCTCACTGTAAAAAAACTAATTGTCCCACCTTAAGATATAACTCTTTCTAGAGGACACAATGGCACCCCTTGAAGTGAACAAAGCATCAAAGAATTTATTGTATCTTCCCCTTATATGTTTATGCATGTTTATGCATATGGACTTATTTATGAATTTTTGAGTTTGTGAATTTTCCTAAATTGAATAAACGTGCATATCAAATGCTTATTTATTAATGTGGTAAACTTGACTTGACTTCGACTTGACTTTGCCTGTGACAACTCCCATTGACTTCTATAGAAGCTTTTAGCTTTTAGATGGCAAAGATTTACATTTGAGTTTTCAGGTTTTTTGCACTTAATAAATAATAGACATTTGAATTTTTGAACCATAATCCGAATTCATGTTTTTTGTAGTTCAAAAAAACTCAAATCAAACTTAAATGTTGATAAATCGCCCCATAGTGTTCAAATGCCCGTTCTTCAAAACAGAGACTATCCATTTTTAGGACTCCTATTTAAATAATGCCCCTTTTAAGTACAGGAACCCAAAACTCTGTTCCTGTGAATATGTACCCTAATCAGACCCCCGACCGTCAAGTGCCCCCGCCCACCGGCCCACTCCCCAATGGCGTCTCCCGCCCAATGTGCCCATGCTCCCTGGGTGCAGGTAGGAAAGGGCTGTGGAAGAGGGATTATTTCACTGCTATAGAGGGACCCTGTCCCCCAGGCCCCCCATGACCGCATGGTCTGCTACCTCTATAGTTAAACCACTACTACTCCCTGTTCTTCATACCCTGTATGCAACTGAGAGAGATTTATCAAAGCAGGCTGAACTGGTGTATTGGCAGCACATGCAAGAAGCTCATATAGGCGCCATTGGGAATTATATTTACATATGCACAATTTTGTGTGTGAGTTTTGCACTTATAAAAAAAATGAAAGCATCCCTAGAAGTAATTGCATGTCCCCTCTGGAGTTTATTTCATTGTTTAATATGTGCTTGCCCTTCAAGGCTATAAGAAGGAAGCTCTACATCTGTTTTATGGCTGGAAATTACTCAAAGGATTTATTCAAAATATTTTCTTATGGTGGTATTAAATAGCTCAGATAATGTTTCAGCGCCAATAATGCTTCTGGATCATTTGCCTTTTCTGTATGACATGACTCACAATTTGCCTGACAAAATTTAAAGTGTGATTATCCCGTTCCGTAAACTCTCCAGGTTGTGTTTGTGTTCTGCACAAAGGTAACAAGGCAACAGATCTGTTACGTCTAGCAATTGCATATTTCATTCCTTACTCATAAGCAATGGATTTTGTTATTCCCAGGTTAACATTTCCGTACCTCTCTCAATGATGTCATTCACAAACAGGCACAGATATGTTATTCATAAACAGATTTTTCTGGCGTCCTGTATTGAGAGTTCTGGCCACATGAGTGATAGCACATCTAGAACGGGCAGGTTTTTACTTACATCCATATGGCTCATGTTTGTGACTTGGCAAGAAATTTAGCGTGATTGCTTTCAGATCAAATACTGAGTTTCTTAAGGACAAGGATTTCTAGGCAATTGGCAATTGTCCTGTTATTGATTGAACTCTGTCTTTTTTATGTACGGAAAACAAGAACAAGTTGTTTAACACCCAATATAAAGGAAATTATGTAGCTTTTTTATTATACACGTTTAGACTACATTTGTTTGCAGGATTCAATCCATATAATATTGTATATGCTCTTTTTACACATTTGAACTAAAAGAAAATGTAAGAATCTTATTATTTACAAATACAAAATACAGAACTTACTTCTGTAACTAATAAAATGAAGCTACGGACATGAACACTGCACTGCTACTAAAGGTGCCATTACACGAAAACATCCGCTCCTTTGCAAAAATCCTTGAGGTAGCGATAACGAATTGAAATGACCGATAAGGCCAAATGGTTGGACCACATTGACAAGATACAGGCCTTTAGTACAATGACTGCATCATCCTGCCAATGTGCTCCTCTTCCTGATAGGATCTTTATACCTGCCTGGCCAGATATCAGTTGGGTAAGCCTGTCTGATGGCCCCATACACGGGCCGATAAGCTGCCGACTCTTTTATCGGCCTGTGTATGGCCACCTTTACTCTGATCACTGGATCCAAGGCAATGTAATGTGTAGACTTTCCTTGGACATTGATTATTTGTATTTCTTACATTTACAGACATGTTGTGAAAGGTGGAGGAATTCTCCTACAACTATTCTGTGCTTGCCCCTATACTTTATATTTTACATGTATTATACAGTAATATATATTGTAGTCTCAGCAGGCTTGACAGGTTTGGCATTTCTACCAGGATGTTTTTAGTATTGTTGAACTCATCACAGTGCTAGACAGGAACATATGGGGACTTATAGCATATGTTGGCAATGACCCTAATGATCATATAAAGTGTATATGCATTTCAACAATGATCATGCATTTATGTAGACATGATTAGGGCAGTACAATATCTGGTTTCTGGAACATTTGTCTGCCATAGAAATGGGTGATGTCAAATCAGCTATTTCTAAATATGAAGGGGGCCACCATGGTAATGGTTGGACTGTTGTTATGTTTCAGATTATTGATAAGCCAAGATACAATATAAAGAAGGGTGATGTAGATAGGAAGTTATCCGAGAGAGAAGTGGTTTCAATTTACCATCTTAAGACAGTTGATGTGCTTGGGGAAATGAATTGTGAATGGAAATCTCTTGTTATTTGTGCTCAGGACCCCTTTGTTTTTACAAAAATGTATATTTATATGCATTTTTTTACATTTATTATTTAATAATATTATGTATTTATATGCTTTTTGTTTTTTTCTGTTTTGGCCACTGCTTAATGAGCTATATTAATTTACCTGCTGCAATTAGTTTCTGGTGGTAGATAGGTCAGATAGGTTAGAAAGTGACGGGCTGCCACAAAACACATCAAGTGTATGGTTATGGGGCATTGCCTGTGAAACCTCCATGTTTTTGGACTTTTTTATTATTATTTTAACAATAAAGGATTATATATATATGTTTACATCTGCCCGGTTGGTGCTCTGTGCAATGGATGGCTATGCCAGTACAATCCCCGCCAGTTAGGGTTAATTAGTTGGGATGTAGGTACATAGCTAGTTTGGTAGGGCAGCAATTTTTCATCAATCAAGTCAATAAAGCTGTGCGCCCATTTTTACTCCATCAGAATTTTAAATAGTGTAATTGCTCAGTTATTTCTGGGCCTGTTAGTTTTGTAAATAACTAAGGGATGGACAGGTATTTGGCCTGGGTCATGGATTAAGCAACATGTCTTACTATCTGTACAATTCTGGGCAATTTATGTCATCTGGAACCAAACAGCACAGTATTTAGCATTATTGACTTGTAGCGCTGGGGTCCTAGTGTCAAAACTCCAAAAACATACAGACTGGCTAATTAAGCCCTAATAAAACTGGCCATAGTGTGTTTATGATTCCAGTAGCTTTTATTTAGATTTTATTTACATTTAGTAATTTGCAAAAAAAATGAGAATTCATACATCAGTGTTGAATAAAAAAGGTTAACATTTGGGACATGCAATCTTAAGCTTTAAAAAAACATTTTGGAATCAAAAGGTCAATAAGTTATTAATTTATTTTTTGTTTATCATTGATTTTTCCCATGGTAGCGATGAATGAAGTTAATTCAAGCATCAGGGCTGGCTTTATCTGGTTTATCTGGCAGCACCTTGCTGATTTTTTAACAACAGACTACAAGGTAAACAGGGAAGCACCATGCCTGGAGTGACCATCTTTTCGAGACTTATGTGTGTTGTGTAGGAAATTGCAATAGATTCTTGGAGCAAGGAGAATTTAGCTATTTCTGCTCCAGGGGAGGTAGTACTTACATGGGCACCTTGCCACACACAAGGAGGTGCAGACCAGTTGCTTTGCCCAACTGGCAGTAGTGTTTAGTAGGTTACTCACTAAACTCATAAACTGAATGTAATGAGACTGTGCTGAGACTTCACAAGCTGCTCCCTCTTAATTAATGTGCCCCACTGTTTTTGATACCAACTGTTGTGTATGGAAAATCTAATTAGGTACAATACCATGATAATTAGTTAATTTGAGAAAGCAATGTTGTACAAATTAATAGTAAATATGTATGTTCTGTCTCACAATAACCAACTTTGAACCCTGAACAGCTGAACTGGAATGCGCCTTACTAATATCAACATATAAACATTAAATTAGGCATCATCAGAATTAAAGCATGCTCAATGCAGCTATTAAACAGAAGGGTTAGAAATGTAGTGGTCTGTGGATTTATATCATGTTTCTATTGTGTTTATACTGACCAAACATAAAAAGGTTTATAAAGATTATACCATCAAGAGCTACCATCAAAAAGTTTAGATCTGCTAAGGGTTCATGTAGAGCAGTTTCCACAATCAATGCATAATATGTGTAATCATTATAACTACAGGCAAAATAGCTAAGATATTGCTAAAATCATATCAAAAGTGTATGAGGGGTGCAAAGAGAAAGGTTATGAGCTATCAGGATATGAGCAAAGTAATGGTGCAAATGTTCTCAGCACAAGCAGCATGAGCAAATTACACCCTAGTATCAGACAATGCAAAAAATACTATACCTGAAACTTCATTCACAAGTGGAAAAGAAATTGCCCTTACCACAACATATTTCTATCACTGACTATTAATAACATCCTTTTAAAACCACTAATACAGAAGGGTTTCATCCTGCATTTGAGTAATGGTGAGCCTGAGCATGCGCAGTTATGGCCAGGTCCATAGTGGCTTCAACAATGCAAGCTCAATGTTGGCAATAGCTTCAAACAAGATTAAGCAAAGCAAGATGGTGCCTGCCATCCCTACTACACTTCTATGCATTTTGGGAGCAGGTAGGTCAAACAGTGCTGTATTACACACAATGAGTTTTGGAAAGGAATGGAAGGCCTCTCCAGGGCGAATACATTCAACTGGATAAAACTGATTATCATTTTTAAACTGACCACAACTTTACAAAAAAGTGGAACTTTTAATTTCAATTGGAACTTATAAATTATGGCCTTTGGAAATTCAAAATAATATAATAGAGATTATTAAGAATAAGGACAAGGGCCCCAGACTGGGACAAAGAATACATTCTTAATTTTTGAAACCTGCAGCGATGGCCCTAAAAAGTGAACGATCACAATCTACAATACAAGATCTGGGGATAACAGAAACAAAAGGACCCATAAATACCTCAGCATACGTATGCCAAAGATGTAGTAGCTACATTGTATTATTTTAAGTACACGAAGAAAAATAAATCAAATAAAAGAGTTCCTCAAGAGCTGGGCAGGGGTACCACTATACTTGATAGGTAAGATAAATCTATACAAAATGATAACATTCGCAAAACTAATATATCCAGTGCTACAGTAAATCTCCCCTTACTAATCAAGCACAAAGATATATCTGATACTGAATAAGAATTAAATACATATTTGTGGAACAATACAAAAACTAGCATATCTCTGGAGGAACTGAAAAGCTGCGTAGACAGATGAGGGTGCAACCTTCCCAATACCAGGGAAATAAATCTAGCAGTAATCACAGGATATGTTGTAGACTGAATCAACAAGACAGACAAATATACCCTTATACACAGTACTTTAAACAAGCAATGACATGGAAAGGAGCAGAGCTTTATTACATACCTTCACAAATGTAAAGTATTACAATTGAACTTGAACAGAACTATGCTCTCTTCGAGGATAACTGCAAGATACGGAAAACAATTCCTACAGACAGAGCACGATGTACTGCAAAATATCTTGTGAAACATAGTACTGGCCCTCTGTGCCAGAAGCCAGGTCTCATCACTCACTATGGAGGGAAATGTTGGGATGAGATATTGAATCTATTATGTAGATATGTCCCCTTGTGGCACGTCATTGTTTACTTGTAACATGAACACAGAAATACAATACAGTGAAGCTAGGATACATGTATATACAAATACATATGAACATATAAGAATAGACCTGTTTAAACATTTAGGCAAAATACAACTAGAGAGAATTCAGATAAAAAAAACTCTTCTGGATATTTATGCATATCAGAATGAAACTCCAGAAAGTTTTAGAGTCAAAATAACATAAAAGCATTGCAGAGAGATACAAATTAATTTTGCAACATTAGAAGTTATTTCCCTGATCATATTCTATGGGGTCATTGCAGTCAGTTGTGCATAAAACCCTATTCATTAAAGGTACTCTGTGCACTTCCATGCTTTGTGCCTCCTATCTCCTGTTCCGAATGGCATCTATTGACTCAGGGGAGCCCTGGAGCTTATTGCCACCTCCAAAACCAGGTGGGACCTTCAGAGTTTTAATAGTGTTCTGCATTAGTGCAGTGGCATCTAAGGAATTGCTCACAGCTAACGGCGAGCAGCAGAAGTGACACCATCCAGACTTAGAACACGTTCAGCAACCACTCAAAATTCAAGTGCAATTGCTTTTATTTTGAAGCATCACCTGCAACTAGTGCATCAAACTAACTTCTCCTGACAATCGCAATGACTGGGGGAAGAAGCTGCATGGTGGAACAAACCATGGCAATTATGCTCAAAATTACACTTTGCCCACTGCTAGTCATTTAGGGTCGACTTGAAAAACAAGATTCCAGTTAGTTTCAGTAAGGTTTAGGCCATTGTTACACAGTTATTTGCCTCTGAGAGATGAGTAGACATTTTGGCTGAAGACATAAGAGACAGTTCAGGTAGCAGAGGTACCCTGCGAAATGTAAACTTATTCTACATGTGCACCATAATTTTTGGAAATAAATGAAAACTGCTCAGAAAGCAATGCAATGCTCGCTATGGCTGCTGACTGTTAATTGGCTATGCTAGGTTGGTCACGGAAGCGGTTATTCTGCCATTGTATAACACTTAAAAGTAGATTTCTACAATATCCCTTTTACCTACTGAATTCTCTTTTTATCTAAGTGTAAAAACAATTAACCTAATCAAGGTCATTATAATTTGGCCTGTTACGTTTGAGATCATCAGATATCCTTTTCAGAGCATGTTAGACATCTAACCGATGCATGATAATTAGTACAAAACAGAGCATCAGAAATTACATCTGTAATCTGATGAGCAGGTTCGGTTTTCAATTCACCTTTGGAATTAGCTGTTTTACTACAGGTCAGAGTTCTGTTTGCTGCACTTCATAGCATGCACAATGAGCAGCATTTCAATAGACTGTGGCTGAATGAGGACAAGAATAGGAAAAATGTGCCTAATGAAAAAAACACAATACATGTATTGGACCTTTTATTCAGAATGCTCCCAACCTGTGGTTTTCCGGATAAAGGGTTCCCTTCATAATTTGAATTTCCATCCCTTCAGTCTAAAATAAAACATTTAAACATTAAATACATCCAATAGGATTGTTTTGCCTCCACTAAGGATTAATTATAGTTTAGTTGAAATCAAGTACAAGGACTGTTTTATTATTACAGAGAAAAAAGAAATGTTTCAAAATTTGAATTACTTGCTTATAATGGAGTCTAAGGGAAATGGCCTTCCCGTAATTCCACTTTCTGGATAATGGGTTTCCAGATAATGGATCCCATACCTGTATAAGTAAAGTACCTTTCCAACATACATTTATTACAATTTTTCAATGGTTTTAAAGTTACCTGTATAATGTTCCTGCCCCCCTCCATGCTGAGGAAGTTGGGGTTCTGTGTGCTGCCAAGTCCTGACCTCCTGCACTTAGTGAGTTGGACCCAGAAGTGGTTTAATAATGCCATCCCACTAAGAACTGAATCATGGGGCAACATGACAAAGGTTTTTAAAATGTGTTTTGTTCTTTAAAAGGAGAACTATTACATGTACTAACCTTTGGCATATTTCTGTATACACGGCATTATCCCACTACCTAAAAGTTATAAAATGTTAAAATTCTATTTGTATCTCAGGCCTCTGAGAGGAAGCCTTACTTGAACGGTTATATCATCTTTAATAAACAATCTAATGACCTTCTGTAATTAGATGAGCATGCCTGCATGGTGTTTATGCCAAGATGTAAAAATAAAACAGAGACCTGACTGTCAAAATGGTTTTCCTCAAGGGACTAGTTATAAGTTATAACTAAATGAAGGTGTATGAAAATACTGTATGTGTAACATTTACTAAATATTACTGCATTATTGGCATCTTAATATAATTACTGGTTTTGGATAATATGAAATACAGTAAAGTTAGCTTTTCTCTCTGTGTTTTTGCATGTCCATTAGTGGAAGATGCTAGATGGGCTAAATACTTTACTTTATTAAATATTACTTTATACTTTATATCAAATATTTAAAACACTGGCTGATTCTTTTATTGCAGAGTCTGCTATAGGTTTACATTGTTGCTTTTACATCCCAGTTCTACCTGTCACATCCTCTAGATAGGATTAATAAACTCTCTATTGGTTATTGTATAGACCAGCAAGGAAGCCTCTGGGAGTAATAGGCAGAAGAGGAGGCATGGCAACAAGGGGAAAGCAGCCCATTGGTGGATCAGAATAGGCAGGAGTTGCCAGGGGCTATGGGGGGTGGCCGCCTTAGGAGCAGGGGTTAGAGAAAGAAACAAGGGGTTATGGGATTGGTGATCATTAAATTAGGAGTGGCCAAGAGAAGATCTTACTCCCTCCCTATTTTGTTTCACTGGGAAGGGGAAATAAAGGGGAATATATGTGATGTGTAATGGGGGTGGGGGGGGAAATCGATTGTCACAGCATGTGAGGGTGTAATGGCTCATGAATAAAGCTGGGAAAATGAGGGGGGAGGGCACAGTTTGGGAGCTCTGTTATGTATTGGAGTGTCTGTCTCAGGCAGTGGGCTCAGGTTGAACAGACAAGTGGTGCTTGCCGAGTTGATGTTGGGTGACTAGTGAGTGACCTCAGGGCTGGTTGCTGGTAAAAAGGCTAAGACTGGAGCCAGGTCAGAATGTTGGTGCTTTAAATGGGCCATCAGATGTCAGACAGAAGTTCTCTGTTAGCTAATTGAAAGTTTTGTACCTGTAAAAATTCAAGGGGCCCATTTACTAAGGTTTTCTGATTATTTTCTTGAAAAATTCAGATCATTTTTATTATGTGATTTTTTTATACTGACAAAAAGCACACTAAGGGGCAGATTTACCAAAGCACAAATTCGAATCCCGAATGGCAAAAATTCGGATTGTAAATGAAAATTTTGCGACATTTTTGTCACCGCCGTTGTGACTTTATCGTATTTTGCGTGACTTTTTCGTTGCCAACACGACTTTATCGTATTGAACGATCGTAAATGGCGGAAAAGCCTTTCCGACTTTGCATGATTTTGTAAGCCTCACAGAGGAATCAATGGCACTCTGCAGCTCCAACCTGGCCCAAGGAAATTCACGATACCGAAGCTTGAATGAATCTGAAACTTTCGTACTCGGCACGACAATACAAATTTGTCGCAAAATTTTGTCGCAAAGTACAAAAAAGTTGCGACGGCGACCAAAAATTCGTGCAAGATACGGAAAAGTCGCGACGGCGACGAAATTGACGCAAAAAACCCGCACATTACAAAAAAAACGCATTCGGATGCATTTGAAGCGTTTGTGCCTTAGTAAATCTCCCCCTAGGTTTAAGCTGCCAAGAACCATAGACCATAGAGATTTTTTAGAGTTTTATTTTTAAAAAAACACAAAGAAATAGTATTGTCAGTTACAGCCTATCCTTTTTCAAGAGGAAGTTAAACACATTATTGATTTCTTTTTCTATCTCACACACTTTCAAGGGGAAGTTAATCCCACCATTATTTCCTTTTACACTTTCAAGTAAAAGTTAAACACCTTATTGTTTTAATGAGCTCCAGTGCTCCTATTTGGGGAAAAATAAAGAGGATTCATGGAAATAAACTTCCAATTTAGTTTACAGATTTTTTCTAGAAAAGACAAGTGCTGCATTGAACAAAGGTAAACCGAAAGAACAGGGTTAAATATGGAAATCAGTGGGTAAGCATCTGGTGCCTAGGCTCTACCTAAAGAAGTATGCTTAGCAAGGAAACAAGGATTACAAGCAAAATGCAAGCACACCAGCCTGCCAGTATCATATGGCTCTGAAATTCACCTTTAAATTAACTTTCAATGGGCCTGATTCACTAAAGGGCGATAAAAATTATTGCACGCTTTTTCGCGTTAAAAAACGCAAAATAATTTGCGCGCGATTCACCATAGTATTATCGCGTGCGAAAAATCGCAATTTTCGCATGGGTTATTTCTCGCACTAGTTTTACCGTTTTGCGTTAATTTCCGCGCTGAAAAGAATACGATCGCATGATTCACTATAACTTTTGCGCGCTAAATATCGCATTCGGCTATGCGAAAATTAACACCTACTACAGGCAGGCGAAAAATTATAGAAAAGTACAGTAAATGATTTTTTGCAATAAAATATGGACTTACAGTGTTATTTATTCAAGTATGTGTTTCCCCTAGAGTGACGCAGCCGCCAGTTTGCAGCGAAATGTTCATTTTTAATACAGTAATTTTCTGCAAGTATTGGCGTGTATGGCTAACATGGCGTGCGTTCATTTGCGCGACTATTTATATTTGGCTACAAGTGATGAAATGTTTCGCCAGGCATGGATTCGCAGCGAATTTTTGGACGTGCGTTGAATTTTTTTCGCGGCGGATTTTTTCATGCGTTTCTCAAAACATTCTGCCAATGGCAAAACGCATGAAAAAATTTGCCACGCAAAAATTCACCGCACATCCAAAAATTTATACAAGCGTCAAAAAATAATAGTCACAGCAACAATTTTTTTGCCCGCACAACATTTTTGCCGTTTCGTGGATTTTTCGAAAGATTTGCTAATTTTTCACTAAAGATAACCAGAACACATTTGCTCATCACTAGTGGCTACTATTTATAAGCATCTACTATTTATATGATACCATTTATATGTGGCTAATATTTATATACATCATTTATATGCGGCAACAATTTTTATACACTATTTCTATGCTACCATTCATATGCGGCGATTATTCGCGTAATTTAGCGCATGTACCGGCAAATACTGCATTGAAATAGTCTTTTCGCAAGTTAAATAACGCATGCAATATCGCGCGTAAAAAAGCGCGAGTATGCTTATAGTGAATCGTGCGAAAAATCGCCAAAATTAAGACGCGGTAAAAATTTTAGCGCACAATAAAAATAGCGCACGTTTTATCGCCCTTTAGTGAATCAGGCTCAATATGTTATAGAATGGCCAATTCTAATCAAGTTTTAAATTGGTCTTCATTTTTTATCTTTTATAGTTTTTTGAGTTTTTGAATTATTTGCCTTCTTCTTCTGCCTTTTTCCAGCTTTCTGTCTGGTTACTGAGGTAAATTGTACCCTAGCATTCCGATAACTGAAAAAATTCCAAGCTGAAGAGCTGCGGAACAAAAGGTAAAATAATTAAAAACTACCAGTAATAAAATATGAAGAACAATTGCGAATTGTCTCAGAATAGCACTCTCTACATCATACTTTAAATCACTTGCCCCTATTGCTGTCAGTATAAAAAAAAAACCTTTTTATGATTGGTTTGTCCTTATGAGGATTTATCAGTCCTTGCTTGACCTCGCTACTCTGCATTGCTTTGTATTATGTAAGCATTGAGGGTATTATGATGTAAAAATTTGCCCCTGGTTTAGTGACCCATAGTAGCAGACCTGGAAATGTCCTTCTTCTTAACCATCATATCTTCCAATAGGATTAACCAAGTAGAACCATATAGATTGTAAGCTCTACGGGGCAGGGACCTCCATCCTCTTGTGTCTTTGACTCTTAACTTATTGCAACTGTATTTATCTTGTAATTATTTGTATTTATTGTTATACTTTGTATTTATCTATTATCTTATTAATCCCCTGTTTGTATTAATGTATTCAACTGTACAGCGCTGTGTACATAAGTAGCGCTTTATAAATAAAAATATACATACATACATACATAACCCCCTGTTTGTATTAATGTATTCAACTGTACAGCGCTGTGTACATAAGTAGCGCTTTATAAATAAAAATATACATACATACATACATAACCCCCTGTTTGTATTAATGTATTCAACTGTACAGCGCTGTGTACATAAGTAGCGCTTTATAAATAAAAATATACAGACATACATAACCCCCTGTTTGTATTAATGTATTCTACTGTACAGCGCTGCATACATAAGTAGCGCTTTATAAATAAAGATATACATACATACAGTACAAGTAGCTAGGTTTGCTAATTGTTGCTATAAAATTACTATAAGGGCTCTGGCACACGGGGGAGATTAGTCGCCCGCGAACATGTAAGTCGCCGGCGGGATGGCAGACGCGGCGGCGCGATTTCGCGCAAATCGCCGAAAAAGACTCGCGAGGCTTTTTCGACGATTTCGGGAAATCGCGCTGCCGCGTGTGCCATCCCGCCAGCGACTTACATGTTCACCGGCGGGATGGCGGGTCATGGCAACTCGGGGAGATTAGTCGCCCGCGAACAGGGAGTTTTGTCGCGGGCGACTAATCTCCCCCGTGTGCCAGAGCCCTAAGGGGTAGTTTTCCATAAAACAAACTCTTACTATGATGTAGCTATTGGCATCACAAGGCAACTTGAAAGTGGTCTTAGAATACTATTGCCTACTTCACAGTAAAAGTACAATTTAATGTGACTGTAATGCTCATTTATCTATTTATTATTTATTACTTATTTATATTATTTATTTAAGAGCAGCTACAGCCATGTGAGTCAGCACCGTTCATTGAAGATACAGCACTTGTGTGTTTTGGTGCAAAGTGTACACTGCACTTACTGACACTGCACTACAAATTGCATTTTGACATAGAGCAATTTCCCCCATAATTCCAGTGTAACTGCACAAATGGCCTAGTGTGTTATTCATTTGGTGCCTAAGGCTGGTGTGCCTATTAATGCAGACCATTTTGGGAACCATGAAATCATTTTGAGTAATGCATAATATGCTAGTATATTGGCTAAAGAAACCAAAGAATCCCAAGGCGTGCATGTACAGTCTGTGGAAGGATTGACTAGATAGTAACAGTAAAAAGCTGAGATGACAAAGGATCAGGGAAGGTGCTATACTATAATATGAATTCATCTCTATGTATCTGGGCCATGCTTATCCAATAGGCTAACTCCTAAGGATGGGGTTCTGGTTTCTTTAAATGGACTAGAATGTTGTACATGTTAACAGAGCACATGCTTTTGTCTGCTGTCTTGCGCTGAAACAGAGCAGGCTCATAGGCAGACAATGCCAGAAGGCACTGTGTGTCTGACGAGTTTACATATAATTTGTTTATTGGTTAAAAACACAAATTGTATTGTAATGGAAAAAATACATTTGGGTCTTGACACAATTCAGTCTCCAAGGCATGTGGAATTTGATTTATAGTAAAGTATCCTTGCTTTTGTGCCAAACAGTTCACAGCTATAGATAATAGAAGGATTATTGTTCCATGTTATGAATACAAGAAACTGCACAAACTGCGCGGCTGTTACGGGAAACATTTCTAAATATCCAAGGCTAAATATTGGTCATGAGTCTTTCACTCTTGTTTTAGTGGAGAGAGGATTCACTAGTACAGGCACCTTGCCTTAGAAAGAAGTTTAATAAAATACTCCAGTTTCTGAGAACTATGACAAAGAATAGTGTAACAGGATAGTTTCCAGAATTGCAAATTCCAAAATAAGCTGTTCCATCTGCCGTAATACAAACTGAAAGACAAGAAATATATGACACAATTACTTTTATAACACATATCTTACATTTTATCCTTTGATTCATGAAAATGTGCATTCGCCATTGTGCTTATTTCAATGCATCACCCACAACTCAGATGCAACTTCCCCCTCACGCCCACAATTACACTGTCAATAACCTCAAGGTAATTTATTAACTGTGTCTCTGTAGTGATTTTACCCAGGCACAAGGCTTAGTGACACCAGTTTCATTGTGAGGTACCCACTTACTGCCCCTCATACTGCTCCCAATACCTGCAGCAAATGCAGGAAAGATGGGCTTTTAGGGATTTGGTAAATGCTTAGAAGGTGTAGCTCAGGGCAAACTTCTTTTATCAATATTCTATTATATATATATATATGTGATACAGGCATAATCATTCTTTACTGGGTATATAATTTAATGGCAAATGTAGCCCGTTTATAAATTTAGACTGCATAAATGGTGAAAAATGCAGCACAAAAAGAATTTCTTTTTCTATCCCATAATGCAAAATTTTTTTAGAGAATAATAGAACTAGGGTACATATAACTAAACATAACAGCATTAAAGCTGTAACTGCTAAAATATGCAGCATAAGTGCAAAATAGGCACACAGTGCTTAGTGTGTGCAAGAGGTTCAGGAGTCTGACACAGTCCCTCCAGTTTATGTATAAATTGACGTAATTTTGCAAAAAGAAGCAGAAGCATTTGTAAACTGGATTTTGCATAATGGGAATAATTTGGTTAACTGTCACATTGATTCTGCTACCCCATGCAAAGTATCATTCTTATCTGATGCAGAGACGTAGTTGAGTTAATGTTTGAGTATTCATTTGTTTGAATATATACAGTATATATCAAGCATTTGTCAGGTAGGGCAGTCATGCAGACAGGAAAAAGAAACAAACCCATATAACCCTAAACTATGTGCAGGAATGCAAGCTTCCCTGTCATTAGCTACACTGACTTTATATCCTGCATTCTGTTTTCCAGCATTACATTTCTTTTTGGTAAACAATAGGGCTCATTTACGAACACAAGCTCAGTGTGCAAAGTGCAATTTCAGGCGCAATCCATTATGTTTTTTACTAATAATTTCCAAAACGCTTTTTGCAGCATCATTGCATCCACATGCAGATTTGTGCCATGCAACTCCATTTTATCATTTTCAGCACTCAGCATTAAAATTACATCTGCATGTCATTCTTTAGGCCCAAGTCTGCTGCACTTATTGATGAAGGCTACAGTGTGCACCCTGGAATTAACAGAGTGACAGCAGCTACAAACATCCCTCACATCAATAGGCACAATGGCACTTGCCACAAATACACACAATTGTAGAGAACGTGTTTAGGTGCAGGTACCTTTACTGAATGCCATCAATATATGCAACAAGCCCAAAGTGTCCATTTTTGCAAGACCAGAATTGCGGCTGCATTTGTAAATACAGTAATGTATTTTCAAATATTAAATTAGAAATTGAAGAGGTAAAGAAAGTTATATCCTAATGTTTGCTGGGTCATTTTTATTCATGCATTGAAAGCTGGAAGCTTGCAGGGAGAGAGCACCCACATACATAGGCTTGTCTATAAATTAAGCATTGGGGGTACATTGCAACTCACAAACTTCTGCAAAATGTATTTCTCATTCTGACTTTGCTTTGAATGTGCAAGTCACAACTTATTCAGCCACAAACATAAAAGGATTCTGTCATGATTTTTATGGTGCACTTCTTATTTCTAAATTACACTGTTTACATAGCAAATAATTCACTCTACCATTTCAAATTTTATTCTTGAACCAACAAATGTCATTTTTAGCTGTAATATTGGTGTGTAGGCAGCCATCTCAGTGCATTGTGCCTGAGTCTGAGCTTTCAGAAGGAGCCAGCACTACACAATATAATTACTGAGATACGCTATTTTTTTTTCCTACTCAGTGTAACTGAAGGAGTCATGAACTAGTTGAGCTGGACTTGGATTTATAATACTAAATCAGGGAGCTGCTATCTTGTTACCTTCCCATTGTTTTTCTGAATGGCTGCTAGTGGGGAAAGGGAGAGGATGATATCACTCCAACTTGCAGCACAGCAGTAAAGCGTGACTGAGGGCCAGTGCTGGGCCAAGCCGGACAGGCGCCCTAGGCAACCTGGTCGGCTTGACCCGCCCACTGCGAACACCCCCCCTCCGCCGTACGCACCGGCGCATGCTCACACATGGCGTTGGGGTTACCTGGGCTGCTGCACAGTGGGGGGAAAGGGCCCGGAACCAGTGGTAGGTGACAAAAGAAGTACCAGCGCTCCCCCATCATTGCACCCTAGGCAGGTGCCTCTTCTGTCTACTCCTAGTTCCGGCCCTGCTGGGGTCACCTGGGAAACTAACAACATGTCTAGCCCCATGTCAAATTTCAAAATTAAATAATAAAAAAATCTTTTTTGCTCTTTTAAAAAATGGATTTCAGTGCAGAATTCTGCACTGATTTAAACTCATGCATTTAAAAAAAAACACGTTTTTCCATAACAGTATTCCTTTAAAATAAGTCAATGGATGCAAAATTCTCCTGCAAGTACCAAACTAATGTTTTAATGTTGGTTTAATTTGAAAGGATTAATTGCATAACAACAATATACCGGGGATTGTAAAAAGATTTGGTAACATTCATAACAGTTTTATTTATTACCAAACAAGATTTCTTCACAAAACAAATCACAAGTGATTGCTCATTTCTAATACGGGTTCTATTCTCTGTTAAGAACAGTAACACAAGTTTCCATTGTAATTTTTTAAAGAGGAATTCACATCTTCTAAGTTTCAGAAGTGCACCCCTTCTCATTCTACGGCTCATGTCCAGATTCACAGAAATGGGATGGAGCTTCATTACACCTATCGGTATTGGTATATTTATAGATTTCATAGGAGAGACATTGAAATGTGGCAGCTCAATATCATGTGAGTGGCTTGGTTAGTCTGGCATATTTATTTTATAAAAACACAGGAAAACATTTCTGGTGTAAAGAAGATGTCAGATATACACTGTATGTGAACACCTGCTGTCCAATATCAAGGGTATCAATGTAAACCAAGGGTATCAATGTAAAATTGGCCCTTTCTTTCTTGCTAAAACAGACATTACCCTCTACCATTGTGGGAAGGCTTTCTGCTACATGCTGGAACATTGTTGGTAGGATATGCTCCCATTCATACATAAACGGTTGGGCAATGATCAGGTCTTGCTCACATCAACATTGCAGTTGAGCTCAGGGATCTGTGCAGGCCAGGTTCTACCATTACCACCTCTGCAAACCAGTTCTGTTATGGGCCTTACTTTGGGGGTGTATTTATCTGTGATTTTGCCCACAGCAACCAAGCAGATCTTTGCTTTTGTTTATTCTCTTGCTTGAGACAGTAGAGTTCCCCCCCCAAAAATATAATTCTGATTGTGTGTGTGTGCATGTTACTACAGTAATGATTAGAAAAATTGACACCCCAGCCTGGAGGAAGCACAATACAAACACATTAATTAACTTTATCATGATTATAATACAAGTGATTGCAAGCCTAACTGTATATTAGCAGCTTCCTGATCATTAATATATAATATATCATTAATATATAATACAGAATATGGTAAATATAATACAGAATATGGTATTTATATTTTGTGTACAAAATAACCAAAAGAGCCTTATGTGATTGGGTAGCAACACAGTTGACCTTGCTGTAAAAGACAAAAGTACCAAAGCCTTGCAATACTTTTATTGGCAGCTGAAACCAGCAACTTGTAAGATACTTATTACTAATTATATCCATTAGTAGTTAGAGCTAATTTCAGACTTCACTCTTCTTCTTCATGCTGAGGTTGGGGCTTTGCGGACCTTTGTTGTTTAATGCAAAATGTAAACTGAGTTTTAGTGTTTGCAAACATCTAAACTTCAAGGATTTCTATTTTTGGTATCATAATATATTGTTTAACAGAGATGTGGGAATGTAGCTCCTCATAAGTGCTTGTCACTTATGATTTACTGTGGGTTTCTGATATAAATGTCAACACAGGATGCATGATGTTACAGTGCTCAGTACAGAGCTTCAGCACCATCTGACATTTCTCTGCATGCTTAGCTATAGTGGCTGTGTCTTTCTGGGGGAACAAATGTCTAACGTTGGTTTTACAGGTTCCAGAAAATCAAATATAGGAACATGGGCTCAGTAGCACTGATTAGTGATGAGCAAGTCTGTCTGAAGAGTAAATCTGAAAATTTCGTGAAATGCAGCTACCATACAACTCTTTTGATGTGCGTTTTTTTTTGCGACCGCAACTTTTTTGATGCAGGTTTGCAAAAAAATTTGCAAATGCCGAAATGCGGAATTTTGCAGTAAATCCATACCTGGTGAAAAATTTCACTCATCACTATTCGAATTTCCACATTTCGCCATTGGCGAATTGTTTTGCAAAACTTCTGAGAAAATTTGTTGTGGAAAAATTTGTCGCGCGTCAAAAACAGTCGCGGCCGACAAAAAAGTTGCAGATTTTTCGTTGTTTTGCGAAGTTTCCAGCGAAGTGAAACGGGACAGATTCGCTCATCAATACCCCTAAGATGTTTTGTAATTTCTGATAGAATTTTGCTTTGACAATAGTCAAATTTATACAGTTGTAGCCTTTCTGACTGTAAATGTAGGGGTGGAAGAATGACTTACATAGTTACATAGTTACATAGTTACATAGGGTTGAAAAAAGACCATTGTCCATCAAGTTCAACCCATCCGAGTAAACCCAGCACACAACCTATACTTACCAATCTATACACTCACATACATAAACTATATATATACAACCAGTAATACTAACTGTAGATATTAGTATCACAATAGCCTTGGATATTCTGCTTGTTCAAAAACTCATCCACTTGGACTGGGTGTGACGATGAGGTCACAATGATGTCAAGAGGTGGAGCAATGACATTAAAGAGTGAAGGAATAACATAAGCACAAGGTGATTGGGCACATCAGGGAGTACCACCAGTAGCATTTTGTCCAGCCTTCAGAACTTTATAAACCTAGATAGGTTTTAGACTGGAAAGCCCAAAGCAAAACTGGGCTGCCTGGTTCAGAACTGGACATTTGGGGTTTTTACCCCAAATGTTTGATTTATTTTAAATCACTTCAAACACAAATGCTTTGTAAATACACTACATTTTCCATCTCTTCCCAAACACCAGCTGTATTACGGATGACAAAATATGACAATTCATAAAATGAATATTGGATATAAAATTCCAAGATGTATTATAACAAAAAAAAAATTACTTTTTTAGACATTTCCTTCAGTGTCCTGTTGTCACTGCCTTTATTTACTCATTTGTTTCATATTTCTTCTTGATCTCTCTGTGATTAGTGCAGTTAACTCCTAGGTTAACAATTACACTGCACTAATTGGCCCGTGTCAGTCCTGATGAGAAGCTAAACTAATATATTACAAGTGAGCAGCTCAGACAAAATGTGGCTAATTAAATTGATTAGAAAATGTGACAAGATATAATGAAAAAATATGCATCCATTGTGATTTTTCATTCTCATAACAGTTGCTCCCATGGACGCCTCTAATTAAAGATTTCATCTCACTTCGATAAGTGTCCCACCAGGTGGAAGAATCAGGTGATAAGTGACAGAGTTTCCATTTATTGGCAAATTCACCTGCTGCTATGTCGCAGCTCAAGCAAACTCTCAAATCATAACTCAACCTGATAAGATTTTTTTGAAAGAAACATATATCAAGTGATTTCCAAATGCTGTGTAGGTATTAGAATAAAAGCTCTTCCTCTTTGACTTAAATCAGTTTTGGCTTCTTTCTTATGCTTTATGCAAAAATGCAACATTTATATATACATAAAAAACTCTTACTCTGATCAAATGCTTGTATTTGTCTTGGCTGAGAAGGGAAAGATGATCAGGGAAGGATAATAAAAATTCACCTCAAAACGGCACTGAATACAAGGTTCTGTAAATGGGTATACACATAATATAGTCTATGGGGCACATTTACTAATCCACGAATCCGAATCCGAATGGGAAAAATTCGGATTGGAAACGAACATTTTGCGACTTTTTCGTATTATTTGCATTTTTTCGTCGCCGTTACGACTCTGCACGATGGCTACGAAAAAGTCGCAACAATTCGCGATAGTCGTAACGCTACAAAAAAGTCGCGACAATTTGCAAAAAAATCGCAAAATACCAATGATTACGAAAAAAACGCATTCGGACGCTTTTCGGACGTTCGTGGATTAGTAAATGTGCCCCTATGTCAGTGATCCCCAACCAGTGGGGGGAACCTATTTTCACTCTAAGCTTTCCCTATAAGGGAAATTTTGCAAATTGAGTACTTTCACTTAATGCCCCAATAATGGGCAGCTTAGGCAGCAATCCCTTCTCACCCAGGGTAGTATTAACTGAAAATAATGCAGAACAACAGTACATATTTGGGCACTAGGGGGTCCAAACAGACACTCACTGCATTTATGTGCATTAGAGAATTATGATTAAAAAAAGGGAAAACAGAAAGAGAATATAAAGTTTACCAAAGGACAAGCAACAATATGAAGTGGGTACCATACATGATACCCAGAACAGCAAGAAAAGAGAAACAGCAAAAGGCAATTGACAATACAATACAATGCTATGAGACAGGCAAGATGCAACAGAACTGAGACTGAGAAACATTAAATACACAGTTGATTGTAACTGTTCTGAATGCCACTCTTGAGTAGGTTTACAGGCAATGATGATTATCAAAGTATCATTAAGAGAAGGAGGTTAATACATAGGTTTAAACATATTCTTTTTCAATATATCAACTTAGCAGTGCTGTTGATTTTCACTCATTGCATGCAATGGAAATAAATCATACGTAACACATATATATCTCAGAGAAAGCCTTGATCTGTAATTTCTTTCCAAAGAGGCATACAGTACTTTTCACCATCATGTATTAAACATCAGGACTATAACAGCCTTTTGCTTTCATAAGAGAATTTCAGTTGAACACATTCCAGTTCAGCACAGATACAATCACTGTACCAAAAGGTAAGTAATGGAATCCTAGAAGCATGTGATCAATAATGCATGATGTTTAACACTTCTGAAACACAGTGACAGACATACTCTTGTTTATAGTAGAATACAGCCCATACTAGCCGTCACTCTTTAAACGGTCATTATAAAATATATATAAATATTCCACCCAATATTTTCACATGGCTTTTTTTTTTTACTAAATCTCATATATATATATATATATATATATATATATAAAGCAAGAAAATGAGCTGCACTCACCAGGACTTGGCAAAAATATAATAAGTTTATTTAAGAAAAGAGATCTCTTTTCTTAAATAAACTTATTATATTTTTGCCAAGTCCTGGTGAGTGCAGCTCATTTTCTTGCTTTATATTTTTTAGCTAGCACCCTGGGCATTTGAATTTCAATAGGGTGTGCTCCGTTTGTTCTTGTTATATATATATATATATATATATATATATATATATAATATATATATATATATATAAAAGAATGTTGCTTGGTAAAACTAAACAAAGGGGCTGATTTACTAACCCACGAATCCGACCCGAATTGGAAAAGTTCCGACTTGAAATGAACATTTTGCGACTTTTTCGTATGTTTTGCGATTTTTTCGGATTCTTTACGAATTTTTCGTTACCAATACGATTTTTGCGTAAAAACGCGAGTTTTTCGTATCCATTACGAAAGTTGCGTAAAAAGTTGCGCATTTTTCATAGCGTTAAAACTTACGCGAAAAGTTGCGCATTTTTCGTAGCGTTAAAACTTAACGCTACGAAAAATGCGCAACTTTTCGCGTAATTAACCGAATCTACCCAATGTCATGTCGGCCTTGACAATAGCCCAATTGGTACGTAAAGATTTACCCAAATATTGTGTTACGCTATTATACTGGGTAGAAAAGATCAAACCTCTCTCCTTCTGTTTTTCATTTTCGCCCCTGACAATCTTTCTTGCTTTCTCCAAGGCAATCTGCAGTGCTTTTTCACCATAGCCACGCTGTAAGAATCTATCTCTCATCTCTACCAATTGTTGATCGCATACTACTGGATTAGAATTATTGCGAAACACTCTGCAAAATTGTGAGATAGGCAAAGATCTTTTTAGAGCAGGTGCATGTGCACTCGTGGCATGCAACAAAGTATTTCGATCTGTAGATTTCCTAAAGAGGGAATATTCAATAGTCCCTATGCCGATCCTCAACTGTAAGTCAAGGAACTGTACCTCACTATCACACGTCGAGGTGAATTTAATTTCATCCATATACATATTTAGGTCATTAACCATTACTTGGAAGTCTGTTTTCTCCCCCAACCAAACAATACAAATATCATCGATGAATCTCTTATACAAAAGAAATCTATGACCATATTTAGGTAGAATGTATCTGCTTTCAAATTGGTGCATAAAGAGATTGGCATATGCCGGAGCCATCGATGCCCCCATCGCCGTACCTGTTAATTGCTGGTAATAATGGGTTTCAAATCGAAAGTAATTAAACTTCAAGCACACTTCAAGTAGATCTAGAACAAACTGAACTGGAGGCCCCATATAGTCACTATAACATTCAATAGAACTGCGGACTGCAGCCAATCCTCCCTCGTGAGGTATACTGGTATATAAACTTACCACATCTATGGTTGCCAGGTATACCTCACAGTCACATGGTATTGTAAGATCCCGGATGATCTTCAGAAAATGAGGTGTATCTTGAAGATACGAAAAAGTAGACTGCACCACTGGTTGAAGTATCTTATCTATATATACACCTAATGGCTGTAACAAGCTGTCCCTTGCTGACACAATTGGTCTCCCCGGTGGTGCAGTCATACTCTTATGCACCTTGGGCAGTGTATATAACACCGGGCATTTGGGGTGCAAGGTGGTTAAATAATCAAATAAGGATTGAGAAATCCACTTGTTATTCAATGCCCCCAACAGTAGTTTGTCAATACGGGTCTTAAAGCCCCATACTGGATCGCCATTAAGTTTTTTGTACACCTTATTGTCAGAAAGCTGACCTAAAACCTCATTTCTATAATCATCATAATTGAGTAACACTATGCCCCCTCCCTTGTCGGCAGGGCGAATAACTATTGAGGTGTCATTACGTAGAGTATCAATAGCTAATCTCTCAACCCGGGAAAGATTGCTCCTAATTCTTGACCCCTGGGTAGCTAGAGATACAATATCCTTCTCTACAGCGTTTTTAAATAACTTGACCGCAGTAATTTGTGTAGGGGGGCAAAACTGACTTTTCAATTTAAGATTCACCTCATCCACAGCGCAATCTGACAGTTCAGTTCCAAAATAGTCCTTCAAGTTCAATGTCCTAATAAATCTAAAAAAGTCAATGTCCCACTGGAATTTGTTAAACTCACTTGTAGGCACAAAAGTAAGTCCCTTTTGTAATACCGTTAGCTCAGCCTCCGAAAGGGTATGGGCTGACAAGTTAAATACAGGGGTAATCAGCGGCGGCGCGGTCTGCCTCTTCTTCCCCCGCTAATCGGCTATCGCAGAGGCAAGAACCAAAGAGATATGTTGGTGACCAGTGACCCTGTCCGGAGTTATTTGCCGGCCAAGAGTCCTTCTACTTGGTTAAATGAGGCTAAATTAGGATGTTTTAGATGTCCAACATGTATATCCTGTCGGTATATGACTCCTTGTGCGACTTTCACGCATCCACATACTGGACAAAGGTTTTCAATACGGCATCGTATTACTTGCACTACAACATATGTCATATATCTGATCACATGCCCATGTGGGCTTTCATACGTTGGCAAGACGGCTTTGACGTTGCGCCAGCGTATGGATGCCCACAGATCGGCGATTAATACAGCATTCAGAGACAATACTACCACAAAACCTGTTGCTAAGCATTTCCTGGAGGTGGGACATCGGTTGCCCACCTTTAGTTATAAAGCCATCGATCATGTGCCTATGCCGAGACGGGGTGGTGACAGATCGAGGTTGTTGCTCCAAAGAGAATCCTTTTGGATCAAGAAGTTGGATACACTTTCGCCTAAAGGACTTAATGAGTACTGTTCTCTCAATTGTTTTCTACCTGTTAGGTGATTTTAATGTATAATACAAACTGTAATATCGCTGGGATAATTTACATGTAAATATGGGATTGGCTTTCTTTGCTGTGGGCATAGTTTATGTCTGATTGGAGCAGGGGGGCTAGTTGACTGATGTGTCACACATGGGTGGGGCTAATTATGTATATAAAGTTTTATTGATTGGATTGTGTGTTGAGGGTATAACATTGTGAACAAGGTCCTAGACCCGGACCGAAACGTTGATGTATTAATTATGTAATTGCCTAAAATAAAGACAAGTATTTGGCATTGGAGTGCGCATAACCTGTGGAATATTTTATATATATATATATATATAAAAGAATGTTGCTTGGTAAAACTAAACATAGAGTATACTGTTTATCATGATCACTGTTGGCCACTACAACTGGAATGATGTCTTCAGTGAATAAGATATAACTGATTTATTTATTGAGAAACAGTATGGACACATACAATCATAAGAATAAATACAAAAATATAGATCTGTGTTTAATGTACTTTATAAAAATACTGAATAGCTACTTTAAAATGATGATTTCCAACATGCAGCCCTATAGCTGTTGTCTGCAACACCAGGCATGCTTGAGGTAAAAAAAAGCCAGAAATGCATAATAAACCATACCATATATACAAAAAAATGTCTTTAGGGCTATGGCACATGGTGCATTTTAAGGCACTACCTGCCAGAGTATATCTGATAATCACCTGTGTAGGGCAACCCATGGAGCTTCCCATTCATGTCAATGGGTAGAGAGCCATGGTCATTAGAGGGAGCTGTATTTAAAAGCTGCAAAGCTATAAAGTGTCATTTACATCACCCTTGGGTGCAAATGCTAGAGAGCTAAAAGGAAATCATGTAGCAAGCACTTCGGGGTTAGCTGTGCCATAAGGAACAGAGCACAGTATCAGGAGGTACAACCAAGACCCTTCCTTACAATCCTATGTTGTGCCACACAGTCAGTGCTGTATTTGTAGGGAAATCCTCAGATTCCTGCTCTCCATTTCGATTTGCACAGAGCTTATCACATTATGCCAAATGCAAGAATACCTTTGCTTTAAACCTTCTGACAAGCAAACTCATTTCCAAATGCACAATATTCAGCAGCACCCCTGCCGGCAGTGTGTTTTTCTCCATTTTACAGAGATTTGGGGATATTAAAAGACCACTTTAGACTACAAACTGGCCAACATTTATAAAGAAAACAGATAATTTATATAATTCCCATTTTTATTATTTTTGTATTACAATTTTTGTGCACTTGAGTGCTGGGCAGTGACCAGTTTTCAAGAAAATAGATATTTTGTAAATAGCTTTGGGTTGTTTAGTTTATCTTGCTGAGCTTTCTTTCTTATCTCACTGCTGAATAATCCTCTTGGCTCAAAATCTGCGGTGATGTAAACAATGAAAATAATGTGTTTCATATAGGACCTTGGATCACTGTTGGCTAAATACTCTGTAATAAGATAACTCAAATCTTGGCTATAAAGCATGAAATACTTTGCATGAGATACAAAAAAGGTTTAACCTATCACCCTATCACTTTTCAAAACTAAATCTCCACCCCTCCTCCTCAAACTTCTATAGTTACACATTGCTGAGACACAAATGCAACCGTTTATAATGATAGCATTAAAAGTCAGGCAGTTTCCTTGAGAATCCAGTGATATATATGCTGGGCATATGGCTATATAATTTACACATCTATTATGACTATTTAGCACATTGCAAATCTTTGATAAATAGAAGTGTTGTACTCTAGAGATGTTTTGCAGGGATTGTGAATATACACTTGCAGTAAATAGGAGAGGGAGTACAAATAATCTGCTTCTTAGCCAGAGCAGCTGGAGATCACCAGATAGACCTCTTTTCTCTCCAGCCATCATAATGATGGATTGGGAAACTTAAGAATAGTTCCCTTAAGGATTTGTTTAATATTTTATTTTTAGACCAAAGGGGAGGGTCAATTTGAAAAAGCATGTGCTGTGCACTGAAAGATTCAATGGCAAGTACCAAGAAGTGGACATTTGTTCCATTTTCCTGTCTGCCTCAACCTGTTTCCCCTGCCGCCTCTCCAGCTTTCAGTAAACCTATTGACAGCTCTACTTTGTCATGCAGCTGTACCGTGTGCTACTTCTCTGAACACACACTCCAAACTAAAAGGTAGAAAAGATTAGGACTTTTTCATAATAGTTTTATGGAACAAATAACACAAACCTTTGCAATTCAGGGAATAAAAAAAGTTTTGAAATCAGTTTGGCCAGGGCCCTCCCTACTAAAGGAAGTCTAAAACAACAAATCTTAAGACAATGCACTACGCAGGGCCCAGGCGATTGCCAATCATGGAGAGATTCTGGGCACTTTGTCCAGCTACAAAACGCTCACAGCATCCTGTCTGACATTATCTTTAAACACGGGCCGATAGAAGCTGCCAATATCGGTCCCTTGGACCAACTCGGCAGCTTATCTGCCCGTGTAGGGGCAGAAACGAGCGGGCTGGCCTGAAATTGGCCAGATATTGATCGGCCAGGTTAGAAAATCCAGTCGGATCAGGGACTGCATCGGCTCGTTGATGAGGTCCCCGAACCGACTGCCCCATTGCCGCCTACATAATCCGGTCGTTTGGCCCCAGGGCCAAACGATCGGATTATTATTTTTTTTAACTTCAAGCTCCCCGATATTGCCCACCCGTAGGTGGGGATATTGGGGGAAGATCCGCTCGCTTGGCGATCTCGCCAAGCGAGCGGATCTTACCGTGTATGGGGACCTTTAGACTGGGTTTCTACAAATCTGCAACACAAATGAGCATCCACACCCATATATCACAATAGCTGCTCTTTAGTGTGTGGTTCCAAGCCACTACAGTGGACCCAACTTGGACGGGGTCCACAATCACAGAACCTCTACTTTAAATAACCTGACAAATTTTGTAAAAATGGGAGTGGCATTTTGGGGGTGTGGTCACAAAAATAGGCATGCCACGCATAGTACTGCATTTCTTTTTGTCCCCCTTTACACTTTTCAAATGTTGGGAGGTATGTTATATGTACATGTATGTAGTGCCAGGTAATCAAGGGTTTTAAATTTTATTTCTGAAAAAGTTTAATTCAGTCATAGTCATTTCTCTTTGTTTTTTTTTAATCAAGCCTTAAACAGACCCTTACACATTCATACCATCACCATTTATTTTTCTCACAGTTGAGAGATGGACAGAGTGTGCTTCTCCTTTAGCTTCTTTATATTTAATGTATTAGTTTTAACAGGCAAGAGACTGTACAGAGACTTAACTAACAGTGCACAGCCCCCCCCCCATTTCATCGTGAAATGGAATAAAAATGTCAAAAAGTGGCACCAGGTCTAATAACCCACAGCACCAATCAGAACATTTATAAGCCATCTGTGTGATCCAGTACTCCATGCAAAGAGCAGCACACCCATAGGCATAAATGCTCCACTCTTGCGCCCCTTAGTACTCTTGCACTTGCACCCAAGGGTTTGGTAAATGACCCCTTATATCTTCTCTTACTATCTGCCTGTCTGATCATATATATGTAAATCTTTATTCATATAGCAGCACTGTATTCCTTCACTCTTTATTTACACTAAATCCGCCCTGTTAACATCAGAACTTTAAGATGCATTCTAACCTATACAAAGCTATATCCAGTATATAAACTTGTGTTTCTCCTTACATATATACATATATATTAAAAAAAGTAGATATATTGTAGAACTCTTATGTAGAACTCCACATTTTATGGGGTTTCAGTCCCCTACTAAGATTGTGTCTATAGTGCCTTTATTATAGATGTATTTATAGATGTCAGCTGTGTGCAAGTAAAGGCTAGGATCTCTTTCATTTTGGTTTTAAAGATAATGCTATCCATATGTGAACTCATTCCATTTTTAGGAGACTTTACCTATATTTTTTGCAATGTCAGTGGCTTTTAGGCTCCTTTTAACCCTTCTTACCATAATCTTGATCTGTGGCTCCTCTTCACTTTCTCATCAGCTGATACATCATGCACTGCCAACATGTTGCACTGGACCTCCAATATCCAGCAACATCACCTCTATGCAACATAAATGTGAGCACTTGGAGTGTATAATACAGATGGAGCATATTTAATCCAAGAAACCGACAGGGCTACATCATTTTCTGTCATTCCTGAAAGCTGAAATATCAACAATAACGGAAGCATCTTTCCTAAAGGTTTTAGTTTCTAGTAATTAGCAACAATACAATAATTAGCAACAATTGGGGACTTTTCCAACTCAGGTAATTGGATCCCTTATGCAGAAACCAGTTATCCAGAAAGCTCCGAATTACAGGAAGGCTATCTTCTGTAGAATCCATTTTAAGGCTATAAATAAAATTAAAAAATCCCTTATCCGAAAAATTCAAGGTTCTCTTGGACCTGGCATTCTGGATTTACTATAAAAATGATGTTATACAGTACTCCCCTTTCAGGCCCTTTAGATATGCTAGTGCTGCCACTCTGCTCACCATTAAAACAGTTTCATTGTGCAAGTGCTTCTTTATATACAGTAACTGTGTGTCATGTGTGTATAATCACCTAATATAGCTTTGGCAGTGTATCCTAGGTGAATAGATTATGTGCCTGTACTTAAATAGGTCTATAATGAGCATGTGTGAGAGTCTTTGAGTAAGGACAAATGGTATGCAAAGCACATTAGACAGTTCCTGCTCATCTTCACCATGACATTGTTTTCATCCAGATGGTGGAATAAGATATGTTCCAAACTGTTCTGACCCCCGAGCTCTGTTTCTGAATTAGGAAATGAATGAGTATGCCATATTTATACTACTGCATACAGTACAGCCTCTAGTACTGCAGATACAGCTCCTCTTTCCTCTTTCTTAAAGGAAAAAAATACTATTTATACTATTTATATTATACTATTATAATGAGGTCCTCAATTATCTGCATATGCTTTCTATTTGCACAAGGAAGTTGCCATACTGTTTATCATCAGATGAAGCAGTTAATGCACACCCATAGCTGTGAAACATTGAACTCATTTGGTATGATCATTTGGTATGATTGCAATGGTAAAATGAATGACTTTTTTTTCAAGGAAGTAGTTTTGAATGTTCAAACATCCTCAATTTACTCCATATAACATTTGTATTATTATATTAGGAGCCATAGAGGCCCTGAAAGATAATTATTCTGTACTATGGATAAAGGGCAGAGGTTGGGGTGGATTTTCAGAGAAGAATTCACTGAGCTTCACCCCCCCCCGTGTGAATGGGGATGACGGGAAGACCCTGAAATGAGCGGCAGGGGTAAGAGATCCTGGACTAGGGGTTGGCAAAAGAGTTACCTGCCTAGTGTCCCCTCATTGTTGCACCCTAGGCAGGGGCCTCTCCTGCCTACCCCTAGTTCTGGCCTTGTCCATTAATTAGGTGATTTCTGCTCTATCATTGCAATAGTATGAAATAGCAGTGCAGATAATAACAATGGACAGACAAATGTATTACAATTGTATAATGTAAGGTTGCTTGGAATAATTTTTTTTTTATTAAAATGTCATTTTTGTGCTTACACCCCCTTACAGCCTTATATGTGATTATATATATTATAGTATGTGCTTTTATTGTACTGCTTCCTGTCAGTTCCATAAATGTTCTGTTTAAATGTAAAAGCAAAAAATATATATAGGAGGTCATTTACTAATGTTCAAAAAAATTTTACTGTTTGTATTTCATTGCACAAAAATATAATTTTGTAAAAAAAAATTGATTTTGTTCACTATTTATTAGGCAACAAAACTGAGGCTAATCCAAAAGCTGTTGAGTTCACGTAGAAGTCACTGGCAAGTGTCCTTTTTACAACTGGAAGATCTTACTTTGCTTCATGGGTTTAGCGGTTTCATGTTTTTTCTGCATCTATTTTCATGTCATTTTTAGATTGGATCTTTTAATAAATGACTACACAAATCAGTTTAGTTGTGGTTTAAAAAAACTCTAAAACCAAGAAAATCTGAACGTTGATAAATCTGCCCCATAGTTTTGAAATTAGGAAGAGACATTCAGTTGGTGCCTGTTAGCATTCCCTTATTGTTGGCTGGAACGAGGGTGCGTACATTTCCCTAAAATAATATTTTATTGAATTGTAAAAATGTTTAAAAATGTTTGTAAAGGCTAATGAAATGTGACAGTTGTTCTACTGAAACGTTGCAGACTGAGCCTCCTGTTGCAACTTACCACCAAGCTGCGCAGGCTTTGACAGTACAAAAAAAATTGATGTGTCGCCATGAGAAATACTCAGGAGAGGCTACTTCTGCAATGGGAAACCTACTAGACTTTTACTTATGGTGACCTATCTCCCAATTCAGTACCACCATGGTGATTGTTTCCTCTATGAATAATAAACCTTATTACTTTACCTGCTCATGCTTTACTATTTAAGGTGGCCATACACATTGCATTCCATTCCTTTGGCGAGGTCCCCAAACGAGCGGATCGTCTCCTGATATGCCCACCTAAGTTTGCCAATATCAGGTTAATTAGATTTTTTGGCCCTAGGACCAAACGATTAAATCAAAACGGCAGGCATAAGCGTCATAGGACAAGGACCACATCAATAAGCCAATACAGTCTCTTATCCAATGGAAAATCAAACCTGTCTGACTGAGATCTAAAAGTCTCTAATCAGCAGCTAAATCTGCCCGTGTATGCCCACCTGTAGTATAAATGTGCACTTTGCAAGCCCACTAGGTGGTGATATTTTTGTGACTCTTTTGGTGTAGAAGTATATAAATTATAGGAAGTTTGCCCTCCATTTTGATTCTATTTGTGTAATAATTGTGTCTTGCACCAAAAGGTTACAATAAACCAATAGTTTGCGCATCATTTCTTTCTACTGAAACCAAATTTAGAATATATTTGAATCTGTATATGAATTCTTGTTTCTGCGCACAAAATATATTAGTCAGGTGTCATGAACCAAAAATATCTTTTGCCTCTTTCTTTGTCTGCTTTTGAAATAAATGGTGCCTGTACGTGAATGCAAAATAGCATGAAGTAACGTCTGACAGCAAATCAGTCAAAACATCCAACATACGCGAATTATTTTAATTAACGTTGTCACATGTTTGTATTATAAATAGATACATCATTAAGCAAGGTGCAAACATTATGACTTCCATTAGTTAGACAACACTTTCTTCTGAAAAATCCCTTCTTGTAAACACGGAACATTCCTGAGCTCAGTTCAGAGTGAAGCCAAGCATTCTCTGATTATTCCTTATCTCTCATACATATACTTTAAGAAAGAGTGAAAACTTCAGCTTTTTTAACTTGACCTTTTCTTCCATGTGCAGTGTGTAATTCCAAAAGTTTGTGTGTTGTCATATAGGCTTTAGTTAAAATAAAACTTGAGCGGAGAAATAGCAGGAGAATAAACTCGGTTTGTTTCAACTAAAATATGATTGAGATAGGCAGCAGTTTACCTTGCTATACTTTTGATATCTTTATACTGCAATAAATGTGATCTATTGGAATCTATATAAAAGAGAAGAGGGGCTCCAATAGTGTAAAATCACAATATAAAATGTATTGAGCACACTTATTGCACTTACTTATTGCAACAGTTGCACTTATTGTACTTACAACAGTGTTTGCTCACTGCTTGAGTTTGCTGGCACACACACGCATGCACGCACATATACACGCGCGCATCAGGCCCCTCCAGAAAACTATTGCACATTTGTTCTTTCAGAACCCTCTTTGACAAAAATATTTTTTTAATGGAGTCACAATCTTAGCCAACATCTTTTTAACAGTCACATACTTAAAACGTAAGACTAGTCTTTGCAAGTAAAGCAATCAGTTCTTCATTTTTTAAATTTTTGTGTTCTTGTTTTATGCTTTTCAATAGTTGTAGCATGTATAAGCACTAAAAAGAAGCATCGATGACTTCCTTACATCTGAGTTAAGCCATATTGGGTGTCCCTTAATACTTTCAGATTTGTTTCCTAACATTTTAAACTATTTTTGTTCTGTTTTAGCTGAAAAGCTAATGTCCCATTTTACCCACTAAATTAGTGATTTTAGGTTATTTAATTAAGTTTCTGAAATTTTAGGGGTTATGTAATAAATAATTTGTTTAGTAACCCATAGCAAACCAGTTAGCAGATAGCATTTACTGACCAGCTGTTTGAATTCAAACAACTTATTGGTTGCTATAGATTTAAGACTTTTATTATATTACCCTCTCTATTTTTTGCAGCAAACATTGAATAATAATATTATTATGACTGCTGAATTTGCAATTCATTCAGATCTTATGCAGCAAATATATACATTTGCTTCCTTTTAATGTGCTGCTAGCATTATTGCTCCTGTCAATATCTGGGTAATTAAAATTCTTCATTGTAGACTTTTCTATATGCATCAGGAGGAAAGTCTTTCTAAAGACTCTTAATTTGCACCAAAGAATATCTTGTACGGAGCAACAAACCCACTGCTGTTTAAAAAAATCATACCTTTATTAAGTCTCCTTAAAAGCATATAGTGCTCATACAGAACAAAACCATACGCTTGACGCGTTTCGTGGTATCGCACCACTTTTTCAAAAGCTGCATGGTACATCCATTCAAAAAAAGACTCTTAATTCCCTTTAATCCTAAACCACGACTCTGTTGCCCCAGGACCATATGTATAATACCACTGTATAGGCTTGTGGTCTCCTGTATGAATGTTAACTGTGTGCTATTACAGTTCTGTTTTTTTTTTACATTTTTTGCTGAAGTATTCATTTCATTATCATACCAATTGCTGCTTGCATTAATAGGTACCACTATTGGTACCACTTGGGCCATGAGATTCTTTCATTAAAGGAATACGGTCATGGGAAAACATGTTTCTACAAAATGCATCAGTTAATAGGTCTTCTCCAGCAGAATCCTGCATTGAAATTCATTTTTTTCATTCATTTTTTTATATTTAATTTTGAAATATTACATGGGACAAGACATATTCTTAGTTTCCCAGGTACCCACAATCAAAGACCTGTGCTTTGATAAACTTCACACTTTACTGCTGTACGCAAAAAAGAATAAGATCACAACTAGTGTAACCTTAACAGAACTCCAGATATTAGCACCATTCCTACAAACATCAAAAAGATAAGTATGTACCCGGATGTATATTAAAATGTAACCTTTATTCACACAATTAAAATCACCATATTGACTCCCATAAAAATTAAAACTCACCTAAGGTAGAAATTATTAATCCACTAGGGGAAATTAAATGAGGTCACAAAGTGAGAAAATAAATTATAACCCTGCCTATCATGCACTCAGTGTGCTCCTATCCCTTGCACGAAAGGAGAGAGACAGGCCAGGAACGGTTAAGGAGGAAAAGAGCTGATTTGACAATGTACCTTGCAACCCTTGGAAGTATTTGTACTCGTATTTTCTCCTATTCCCTTGGTAACAATCATATTGACTTCCACACAGTTCAGTTTAGAAATTTGTAAGTGTTACCATCTACACAAAACAATTATAGTCCTGTGCACGCATCCGCTTACTCAAATCTTACTTCCCACTTCACATAAGATAGCAGATGTCTAGTTCCCACTATTACACAATCCAGTCACAGCACAATTGCCCCCCCTGGCATTCCAACTTGCGTTTCAATTAGACACGGACCCCCATCTACACCAAACCCAAGGGGGAGGCTGTTGAGGGGTGTTGTTGGGGCTTTTAGTAGTGTGGGTAAATTAATCCTGGGGCTTGGTTCAAGAATAAAATTTTAAATGGTAAAATCAATTATTTGCAGTGAAACATCATTTAGAAGTGTTCCGAGTATTCTCTCTCTGCTGCAATCTGTGGTTTTTATCATTAGCTACCATTACAATTTCAGTTATCAGCTTTTTTAATAAGTGGATCTCTCCATGCAACATTTTTTTAAAAACTGGGGATGTTGACACGCTAATATATGAATATTATTTTATTATGTCGAGCATAGACATAAACATTGTGATTTGTTTTTGAGTAGCTCCATAACTTTTTAGAGTATTGATATGAGATAATATGAAATAATAGTAGGCTGCCCATACTCTTTCAAAATGATAGCAGAATTGCAGCCTGCAGTTATTACGCATCAAGAAGAAGGTCCAAGAGACTTGTATTTGCATTGTTCCCAACTTTACAATAAAAGCTTATTACTAGTGATGACTTGGAGGCATGGATTCGCAGAGAATTTCTGCATTTCACCATTGGCGAATTGTTTAGCAAAACTTCTGTGAAAACTGGGTGCGGAAAAATTCATTTTGCATCAAACAAAGCCGCAGTTGGGTCAAATTGGGTGCGGTTGTGTAAAAAAAAAAAAAACTATACCACTAATTTTATATAAAATTACAAGTCACATTTTACCTGTATATTTTCAACTGTGGTTTTATCATTTAATAAATTGTCTAGATTGCATTGGCTTAGCAAACTATGACAACAATTAGGAAATGCCTTTGCAGGGCCCATTTACCTGCACTTCACTTGTGAATCCAACTTACTTTAATGTGATTTGGCTAACTTTAAAGAACAGATGCAACATACTGCCAAGGTGACATTGGGATCGTCTCTAAAGACCATTACCACAACCCATGAGAGCTGTTAGGTCTAAAATTTTGTTTTGATGGAGTTGGAGTGACTTGGAAAATAGTTGTCTTATTAGGTAGAAGTGTTTTACAGTGATGAGCACTGGAAAAAGATGAAAGTAACAAAAGCCTGAAAAGGTGTTGCTTGAACACAGAGGCAAAATGTGTTTAGTGTTGCAAGGGTAAGCCTGTAATATTCCAGTGATGAGCAAATGTTTTCGCCAGGCATGGATTTGCAGCGAATTTCTGCATTTCGTCATTGGCGATTTGTTCACGCAACTTCCGTGAAAATTCACTGCACGTAAAAAAATTTAGTTGTGCGCCGAATTGGGCACGGTTGCATCAAATTGGGCACAGGCACATCAAAAAAGGACAAAAAATTGCACAACAAATGCATTTCGCTAATTTTTCGCCATTTCGTGAATTTTGTTGCTGTTTCGCAAATTTCAATATATAGTCTGTGGGAATACATACTGTATAAGTAATGGTAAATGAATCTGTCCCAGACCCTGTTGTAAAACAGCAAAATCTCCCAAAATGCACTGAATTCAACTTTTTCCATTCTGCTGTGACTTTTTTTTTGCACCCATTGGAGTCTATGAACATTTTTGCAGTGAAACCTGGCAAAAGTTTTAGATCTTCAAGGTGGCTTCATTTAGGGGCCCATTTACTAAGGGTTTATGGCAAATGCTTGAATTTTTTTTTAATGTTTTGTTTTTTTTCGAGATTTATGCATGCCGACAACCATTGAGTCCTATGGAAGGCTTTTAATATTTTAATTTTTCTATAGTAAAAAAAAACTAAAGAAATAGAATAGCCAGTGACAGCCTCTCCTTCACATATTTTCAAGGGGAAGTTAAACGCATTATTGTTTTCTATTTCACAAACTTCCAAGGGGAAGTTAATTACATCATTGTTTCTATTTCACACACTTTCAAGGGGAACTTAAACACATTATTGTTTTCACTTTCATGTGAAAATTAAATGCATTATTGTTTTCCAAGGATGAGTGCTAATGCTCCTAAAATGGCCACTGGAGTACTTCCTGTTTGGGAAAAATATAGTGGATTCATGGAAATGAATGTCCGTTTGAATTTCACAATTTTTTGAGAACAAAAAGGTTGAACATTTTGCATAAAAATAACACAGAATTTGAAACTTTCATACAATCTTTTTATGTGAGTTTTTTTTATGTTTATCTGATTTTATGAAAAAATGATTTTTAATAAATCTGCCCCTTAGGGGCAAATTCATCAAAGTACGAGTTCGAATCCCAAATGGTAAAACTCGGATTAAATACGATCATTTCTGATGATCGAAAATGTCACGAAAATGCTTACAAAAAATTGTCACGATAATATCATATTGGGGATCCGAAAGTCACA
Organism: Xenopus tropicalis; assembly: GCF_000004195.4. NCBI lineage: Eukaryota > Metazoa > Chordata > Amphibia > Anura > Pipidae > Xenopus > Xenopus tropicalis. Next base: position 99,741,440 of record NC_030682.2, on the reverse strand, counting down.
AAATTTTTGTGTCCAAACGATCGTAAACGGCGGGAAAACCTTTTAACTTTGATGCTTCTGTGCGATAACGATGCTTTAATGAATCTGAAACATTTGTACTCACTCCAACAAATATAAATTTGTGTAAAATTTGTCACAAAGTGTGAAAAAGTCGCGCAAATTAACAAAAAAAAAATGAAGTAAATACGCACAGTGCGAAAACTTGGAAAAAATATGATTTTTTTGTATTCGGAAACAATCATACTTTGATGAATGTGCCCCTGAGTGTACAGTAACATATGAGTTACCATTTGTAATAGAAAAGACTATACTTCTAAGTTTTACTAACAAATAAAGTGACAAACATGCATTTTTAAAGCAAACATATATACAAATGTTATCTGAGAGATATAATATGTATGTTGGAATGGAATTTTGCATCCTATTAGTAGGTACATTATACCTACCTATATAATACACCATGTTTCAGAAATGTGAAGTGTGAATTGAACACTAAGGGGCCGATTCACTAGAGGTTGAAAAAACAAGCGTTATTTATAGCATGCGGTAAAATTTTTACCGCTTCTTTTTTTGCAACGCTCGATTCACTAAAAGGACATGTGTTATAATTAAGACGCGATGTTCTTTGCGTTATTTAACTTGCGATAAGCTATTTTCTTGTGTTATTTCCCGCCGTGTGCGTTATTTCCCGCTGTGGTGATATATTTCGCCACGTGCTATATTAGTGCACGATTTTATGCACGTAACTATTACTTTCGGAAAACTACTGTTCTGAAAATGACCATTTCTCTGAAAACTGGAGGCTGCATCACTCTAGGGCCAACACTTACTTGAAAAAATCCCACTGCAAACTCCATGTTGTGTTGCCAAAAGCTCAGGAACAACTATTTTCTTTAAGTACCGCCTGCCCCAAGTAGGTGTTAATATTCGCATAGACTAATGCGATATGTAATGCGTTTAACGCTTCATATGTGTTTGTGAATCGTGCTTTAGTATTATTTCTATGCGAGAATTAACGCAATGCGAGGTAAATAACGCATTGCAATTTGCGTCTGATTTGCGATGAATCAGGACTTAATTATCGCATGCTTTTTAACTCAAAAAAGCATGCGATAAGAGTTATCGACCTTTAGTGAATCGGCCCCAAAGTCACTTATTAAGATTATATGCCAATATATTAACTAATATCATTCTTGATACATTTTAGAAGCCTGTAGAAAGGAAGCATAACTGAGCAGAAAAAAATGGGACTGGAGGAGCCATTTTGGGTTTGCATTCTTGGTATATTTACCAAATGAAATAAGACAGAATGGTATATACCTTTTATTAAGAATGGTTATGAAATTTCTATTGAAAAACAATTTAGAACAGCACCATTTGTATTTCTTATTTAAAATGCCTTTATTGCATACATCTTATGGCATTCCAGCAACGTTTCACGCCAGGTGTGGCAATAAAGGCATTTTAAATAAGAAATACAAATGGTGCTGTTCTAAATTGTTTTTCATTTGGATATGCCAATGGGAAGTGACCATTGGAGAACCTGCACTAATTTAAAATAGATTGTATATAAGGTATCGTACTGACTACTACCTCCAAATATGAAATTTCTATTGTCCATTTATGCTATTTTCAACTTTTCGTTTTAACTTTTTCCCCTCTTGTTGTTCTAACTAGTGATGAGTGAATCTGTCCCATTTCGCTTCCTCGAAAAATTTGCGAAATGCAGGTGTCTTTTTTGACATGTGCAACTATTTTGACACAACTGTACCTTTTTTTAGGTGACCACGTCTTTTTATTACATGGTGCTATCTTGATGTGACCGCACCTTTTTTGACGCAACCACCAATGGCAAAATGCAGAATTTCACTGCGAATCCATGCCTGCCAAAAAAATATTGCCCATCGCTAGTTTTAGCATGATTTTAATGGTTTCCCTTTTATAAAAAGCTTTCAGGACTGAGAGGACACATACCATGCTATATGAGCTTACAGGCAGGTGTCTTCCCAGTGCTTAGCTGTCTTATTCTGTAATGTGACTGGTACACACTCATTTAAATAACCTGTGCTGAGTAGGTACCTTTGGCGTATGACCAAGTGTTAATGCATAAGGCTACTCTCTTTGCACAGAAAATAATTTTTTTACTTTAGATTCTTATATGCCTGTTTGGAGGCCTGCTTATTGAGTGCCTGCTCTGACACAGTCTGTTATTTCTCCTCCCCAAGCTGAAGGCTCAGAGTGGTGCCCCTGGGCCTCCCCCTGACTGTGGTGAGTTCTTTGTCTTATTTTAGGACTACTATGGCTATGTAGGAGAGTGATCAGCACTTCCCCTCTGTCAAATGTAGGAGCAGTCAGAATAGTCCTCCCATTAAAAATGTTTTGTTAATAGATATGCCCATACGTTTAGTAGCATATATGGAATGCAGCTGCAGCAAAAAGTGTAGTTAGGATTTGCTTATAAATGTACTTATTCAATTGATAGCAATCAATAGCAAGTGGGGGCATGCAAATCATTACTATGGCTTGCATTTCCTATGTCATGAGCTCCGATTGGCTGGTGCTATGTGAGGCCATGTGTGTACCCAGCACAGAATACAGATTCTGGAAACAAATTGGAACAGCACACAAGCTTAAAGCCAATTGTAAAAATGGCATAAAATAAACACAAACTATATTTTGCAGTGCAAACATTTTTCTCAGATCAGTGTTCTGTCTATGCTTTGTGCTCTTAGATGCACGCACCTAAGTTATTATACCAGTGTCCACAGCAAATTGTAGTATTGTGTATTAATAGTTAAATCTGAACCAGAAAACAATCTGTTTACAACACAAATCAATAAATCCTGCATCTCTGGGCATGGATCCTCTAATATTGTGGGGGAAGCAGATTACAGAACTACAACCCTAGGGTTGAGCAAATTAATTGTGCGCCATTCATTCTTAAACTATTTACAGAATGTACCACAACTTCCAGCAGATACTACATAGTACAAATTCTCAACCATTCTCCTACAAAATTCCGCAATTACATGTACTCATCAGAGGTAAATAACTAAACAGTGGATTTAGTCAGTGTCCAACCCTAAGGGGCTGATTTACTAAGACACGAATTCGAATCCGAATTGGAAAAATTCCGATTGGAAAACGAACATTTTGCGTCTTTTTCGTATTTATTGCGATTTTTTCGGCGCCTTTACGACTTTTCGGAAATTGTCGCGACTTTTTCGTAAACAATATGATTTTCGCGAAAAAACGCGAGTTTTTCGTAGCCATTACGATTCGCTCGTATCTTGTCGCGACTTTTTCGTATTGAGCGCTCGTAAGCGGCGGCCGAAACTTTCAGACTTAGCATGATTTTGGAAGCCTCCCATAGGACTCAATGGCACCCTGCAGCTCCAACCTGGCCCAAGAAAAGTCACCATACTGAAGCTTGAATGAATCCGAACGCTACGAAAAAATCGCAACATTTTGCGCAACTTTCAGAATGGCTACGAAAAAGGCGCGACTTTTCGCGCAAGTTTTAACGCTACAAAAAAATCGCCAGATTTTACGCAACATTCGGATGGCAACGAAAAAGTCGCGATAATTTTCCGAAAAAATCGCCAAATACCGATCATTACGAAAAAAACGCAATCGGACGCATTCGGCCGGTTTGTGAGTAAGTAAATGGGCCCCTAAATGTTAGGCCCTTCAAGTGGAACTTCGGCGAACTACAGTAATCCCAAAGTCTGTATACTTAAATCCCTACTCTAAGGGGCACATTTACTAATCCACGAACGTCCGAAAAGCGTCCGAATGCGTTTTTTTCGTAATGATCGGTACTTTGCGACTTTTTCGCGAATTGTCGCGACTTTTTTGAGCTCTTAATACGAAATTTGCGATAATTCGTGAAAGTTATAATGGCAATGAAAAAGTCGCGACAATTCTCCAAAGGCATAATGGCAATGAAAAAGTTGCGACAATTCTCCAAAGGCATAATGGCAATGAAAAAGTCGCGACAATTCACGAAATTTCTTATGGCTTTGAAAAAGTCGCGACAATTCGCGCAAGTCGTACCGGTTACGAAAAAGTCGCGACAATTTACGGGAAAGTCGTAACGGCGACGAAAAAATCGCAAAAAATACGAAAAAGTCGCAAAATGTTCGTTTTCCAATCCGAATTTTTCTCATTCGGATTCGTGGATTAGTAAATCAGCCCCTAAGGGTGGAATACCCAGGACAAGAGGCAGAGCACACTGTAGATTAGGGCCCTTTTAGCTGCCCAAAACCTTAGCGGACTATCTGAATAAAGGGTAATTACCTTCAGTCCCCATAATTAAGAATTTTGCATAAAAGAACATTTTTGCACACGAATCCTACAACAAATAGTGCACTGCATTAGACAGTTATGGCACTATGAATTTTAATGAACACCTGCTTTCTTGCACCACTACAGACTTTTGCACATTTTTCTTGCTGGTGGAAACATCACTTAATATATTAGTTAAACGATGTAACAAAAGTGCTGATACGCACAGTGATAACTCACACTGTGAATATTTTTTCCACTAAAGACTTTTATTAGAATTTCCCATTAGTCTATTTACTGTCACGGTTTCACCCTCTGTATGCCCCAGGCAAAGTATACTTACAGTAAATTAAGGGTCATGCACTTTATTTGTTATGTGTATGTGTGAGTGTGTTATTCTACTTGTGTGTTTGTGAGTGTGTCAGGACCTGTAAATTGCTAATAATCTGTAACATGCATGTTAGTGTTACTGACTGTTTCATTCTCATAAAGAGAACAGAAGTACAACCCAGCGGTAACCAATATACCTCCAGTGCTGCCATGGCGCCTCCGTCACACACAGCTTTTTGTCATACAGCTGGCTGCCATCTGGCCCTTTATGTTGTCACCTCTGAAAATATAATTATGCTTCATGAGCTATAAATGCATGCTAAGGACTTTTAGGTTTAGATATGACACTTTAAATACTATTTCCTATAATAATGCACTTGTACACTCTATTTTAAGTGTCTTAACGATGCTGCTCATCTGACAGTATCTTACAAGTCATGCCTTTAGTTCCTGCCTTTTACTCAACATGTCCCATGTGGCAATGTTGTATCTTAACAACCAGACAGGAAAAAAATGAAGTATATTGTTTCATGGCCCCAGGTTACCTAAACATTCTACCTCTCAACTACACATGGCCAATTATTAATCATGCCTGTGATTTAGTAAACTGCAGTGAAAGATGTGGTGATTTAGAGAGGTTGCATATTGTGTTGTTAATGTGAAGTCTTTTCTTTGCGGTTCTTTTCCCTAAGGTTACCTTGTAGCAGACCATTGGCCCCCGGGTTACCAGTGGCAAAGAAGACAAGTGAAAAGACACATTTCTGTTTGATAAATGCTTTTTTAATTCTCTGTAAATCTAACATCCGTGACTTACATGGGTGAGTTTTTAGATGCTTTACTTGCATTCCTAATTCAGTTATTCTTCTGCAAATCTATTCAAAGGATTTATGCTTATGAAATTATAATATAACACTGCCTATATGCCAATGAGCTTCAGGCAAAGAAAATAATTTCCTTCAATTTACAGTTATGAAGCTGGGGGGAAATGATGCCTTCTTATCACCTTTTTTCTTTTGTAAGTCTCAGTATTTTTTTAAGTCTTTAGAAGGCTGGAGCTGATGATGAATACTTAAACAGATCACACTGATAATTGTATTTCAGAACTGTCAACTTCTTGAAGACTGTCCACAAAGGTGTCTCTGCTCACTTGAGCTATTTGTGTCATTGCTTTTCTTGGAACTCAACCCTCGCTAAAACCCCAAATCACTGGGGATATTGTTATATCTTCTGAAAGGATTATAAAATGTATAGATGTCACTTTGAAACAATTAAGAAGCAGCTATTGATGAACAAAACTTCATTTCGGGAAGCACATTCATGCGTTCACAAAAATCAGCTTGGAAACAGTTGTCACATGGCTCACGGTGTCACTTGTTTTGATTAATGGACCATTTGGAGTCCTACAAAAAAAAATTCTGCAATACAAATAAAAAATCATAAATATTGAATAAGTAGAACACAAAACTGTTAACCTTGACTACATTATAGGCAATGCATTCTATATTCAGAAAATAAATTGCTGTGGGGATTAAAAAACAAATTGGAGATTTTGGAGAATGTCACCTCCCCAACCTTGTCATTCTGATTAGTATACCATGATTAATTAGTTTAGTTAGCTAAGCAAGCAGGTCACAAACAACTAGCAGACTTCCTGTTTCTACTACTGGGTTTACACCTGGGTTACTATAGGGTTTTGCATGTATAACTTACCAAAGAATAAAACAAACAAAATATTGGTCTCATGGTCTACATGGTTTTGAGCCAAACATATGTTACCAAACAGTTCCTTTATAGGGCTGTAGAATTCTGCAGTGTTCCACTGCCACTTGCCTGGCGCATATTAATTTGAATGTGAAGAAACGCAGATTGTCAAAAATAACTAATGGCCCCTGCTAATCAAGCTGTAGTGCTAGAATTTAATAATAGACTTGGGATATTCTCATCTATCACTAATAAAACAGACAAGTGTGAATTTAAATTAGGCTGTACATGTAGTTCATTTGGCAGAAAAATGTCAAATGGCCGTGTCATTGGAAAGCTATGGAGGAACAAGAAAGTGGAAGGTCCCACCACAGAGACATTATTCGGGCTTCTCTCAGGTCCCTTTCTCTTAATAACATTATTACAAATCTGAGATATAACTGACTTATTTGGGCCATGGTGTTACAGGAAGTCACGTAGCTTGGCCCCAGTATATCTATGTTATAATGTAATGTATTGTACATGGTGTAAACTTAAGGGATAATTTATGGTCAGTAGGTACAGTGAAAAATTGGGTGCAAAACTGCATCCATCAAAATGCTAATCACAAAGTTGTTTGAGTCTGTATGTGCTCCATGGTATATCCAAGGGTTTTTGAAATTAACAGTGGACATTACTTTGCTGGGGTCTGAAATTATGCTGGAATTCTAGGAAATAACACTGAATGTGTCCCTTGCATTCTTTACTTGCTCTGAGTACTTTAATGTACAATGCCAGTAACTACAAAATATTAAAAGGCTTTATTTACATGTAAATATTATGAACCATTATCCTGCTATTGGAAAAAACTGCTATTTTTTTTAGATGCTCCTATGCAATGTATAATTTCTTGCATACAAAGACAAATAACCCCAAATAGGAACACCAGAGGTCTACTGAACAGTTTGATGCCCTATATGCATAGTTTTACCAAACTGTGTGGCATACAGGGGCCCCCAAATAAAAATAGTGCATTTGAAACTTCACATATGACGCTCCGGTTCGTGCAATTATTGCACCTGGTATGTGTATTATGTGTCATAAGACCCCCTAACAGTACGGAGACCCTAGAAAACCAAATATTTAGCTATGCTGACCATAACGATTTTTATGACGTTTCTGAAAATGTCACAAAGCTTGCATTTTACCCCATTATGTACCCCACATTTCGTAACGTACCAACATAAAACACTCTAAATATGAATGCCAGGGGTCTACTGAACAGTTTGAAGCCCAATATGCATAGATTTACCAGACTATGCGGAGTACAGGGGCACCCAAATAAAAATAGTGTATATGAATTATCACAATAGTGCATATGAATTATCACAAATGATCTGGCTCATGCAGTTTTTGCACCCAGTATGTGTATTATGTGCCACAAGACCCCCTAACAGTACGGAGACCCTAGAAAACCATATATCTTCCAAAAACACACATTCTGACAGAACAAAAATGGGTAAATACATCTTTTACTGCAAACTACCAAACTACAAAGCTATGCTAAACAGAACGGTTTTTATAACATTTCTGAAAATCGTCACAAAGCTTGCATTTTGCCCCATTATGTACCCCACATTTCGTAACGTACCAACATAAAACACTCTAAATATGAACGCCAGGGGTCTACTGAACAGTTTGAAGCCCAATATGCATAGATTTACCAAACTATGTGGTGTACAGAGGAAGCCAAATTGAAATACAGCAGACAAAATGTCAATGTGCAAAGACAAGTAACAATGAACAATGTGAAATGCAATAAAATTTCTAAAATCCTCCACCCCCCAAAAAAATCACTAAAATCAATGTTTTTTTTCCCTAGTGATATCTGCAGTCAGAATGACAGTTTGAGAATTCTGGCTTGGGCAAATTCGTTTTACAGACAATGTCAAGTGAACAACAACTATGCATAACTGAAAATGCAGTAAAATGGCTAAAAATGCAATAAAATGACTACAAATGCACCAAAATCACAGAAAATGTAATAAAAACACCAAAATAATACACAAAAGGTATTGCGCAGTGCGGTTAGTGAATATGCTATCCAAAATGGCAATAAAACCTTTTTTTCAGGCAACAAAAAATGATGCAATAAAAAAAATCCACAAAATTGCATAAGTGTGTAAGTGTGTGTACACTAGGCAAAATGTGTGTTGTGTACGTGTACAAGTAAGTGTGAGTGCTGTAAGTGCTGTGAATGTGTGAAACCCCCAACCCCCCCTAAAATGTATGTGTGTGTGTGTGTGTGTGTAAGTGTAAGTATAAGTGTGTATTAGTGTAATAAGTGTGTGATTGTGTGTGTATGTGGCACTAACCTGGGGACAAGATGCTGGAGATCGCAAGAGGGGTGCAAAAGGGACAGCAGCTGCAGTCTTCTCAGTCAGATCCGGTGAGTGGGTGGCACAGGAAGGGAGGGGGGAGAACAGGAAAAGCCAGGCACGTAGAATCTACGTGTCTGGCTTTTCCAATGGGGCCCCTGGGCGATCGCGCCCCAGGGGCCACGCATTCCCAACCTGTGCTCGATCTGTAGGGGGTTCTTTATCTTGTGCTCGTTCTCTGTACTTGGATTAAGCGGCGAGTGCAGAGATTGAGCGCAAGATAAAGAAAATGTTGCTCCTATGTGCTTGGTGCCTAATGACTTTTTATGCCAGCACGTAGGAGCTACGTCGTTGGCAGGGAAAGGGTTAATGGAGTGGGTATCTGTAGAAATGTGGCCTGTTGATCTGTCGAGCTTCAGGGAGGGTGGGTGTCCCAGATATATGTTTTGATATCTATGCAACTGGTGGATAGTGAGGCATGGATTCACTGCGAAATTCCACATTACACCATTGGCAAAATTTGTGGTGAAACAGCCGTGTAAAAAAATGCCAAGGGAAGAAAAAGTCACATAAAAAAAAGTTGAGTCAAAAAAGTCACGGGTGTGTAGAAAAAAGTCTCAGGCATCACAACAGTTACCTGGTAGGCATGTTTTGCAAATTTTCCGCAGTTTTGCGAATTTTTCGGGGAAGCGAAAAGGGACAGATTCGCTTATCACTATTGGTGGGCAAGACTTCAAATGACTCCAAATACAAAAAAGGCCATAAGTACTGTTGACTTACACAGTAAAGTTTCTAATACAGCATAGTGTTAGAGTGGCAAATATGACAAGGTTTTAATATCAGTATCTTGCAATGAATCTATCATTCAAGCCTACTATGTTTATCCTAACTGGAGGTTTTGCAAAAGTTAAAACAAAAAAAAGATCTTGTGGATAAAAGTGTCTCAATAGAAGCTGTTGAAAGTAACAGCAAAGTAATTGCCTGTCGCTTTCTACCAAAAGCCCAGATTTACAAAGCACCTATAGAACAGTTATACTAGAAAGTTCTATTAGAAGTACTTTCTGTCTAAACGTCAAAAGACCTAAGGGCTATACTAGGGTGAGTCCCTCTGGTTAAAGGAAACTCTCCAATTCCTAGCTCATATGGACAATTTGTTGGGCCCTTGGGTTGAACAATCAGATCAGTACAATTTGCCTATCCACGTATAAGGCCACATATCACAAATGAGCCAGTGAAGATGCCAGAACAATAAAAATTGCATAAGCTTAAGCCAATAACACAATCATCTTTAGTCTAGCCTCCAGTTATCTGAGCATTAATTTGGCATGGCATTTACATATAACCTGAAAATAGATACAATGGGCCTGATTCACTAAAGTGCGATAAAAATTATCGCACGCTTTTTTGCATTAAATAAGTCGCGATAATTAGCACGCGATTCACTATAGTATTATCGTGTGCGTTAAGTCGCCATTTTCGCATGCAGTATTTTTCGCGCTAGTTTTAACGCATGCGTTAATTTCTGCGCTGAAAAGAATACGATCGCATGATTCACTATAACTTAGGAGCGCTAAATATCGCATTCGGCTATGCGAAAATTAACACCTACTACAGGCAGGCAGGCGAAAAAGTTTTTGCCAATAAAATATGGACTTACAGTGTTATTTATTCAAGTATGTGTCTTTTTTACTCAATTTTACTAAAGTCTTGGAATGTATGAAATTTCGTTACTAATATACAGTACTATAGCGGTAAATATTTAGTCGCCAAAATATACAGTACTATAGCGGTGAATATATTGTCACCAAAATATACAGTACTATAGCTGTGAATATTTTGTCGCGATAATATACAGTACTATAGCGGTGAATATTTAGTTGCGATATTATACAGTACTATAGTGGTGAATATTTAGTCGCACAAAATACATTACTAGGTATAATAATTATAGAAAGGTACAGTAAATGAGCTTTTGCCAATAAAATATGGACTTTGCATTGCTATTTATTCAAGTATGTGTTTCCCCTAGAGTGACGCAGCCGCCAGTTTGCAGGGAAATAGTCATTTTTAATACAGTAATTTTCCGAAAGTATTGGCGTGTATGGCTAACATGGCGTGCGTTCTTTTGCGTGACTATTTATATGCGGCTACAAGTGATGAAATGTTTCGCCAGGCATGGATTCGCAGGGAATTTTTGGACGTGAGGCGAATTTTTCTGCAGCAAATTTTTTCATGCGTTTCGCAAAACAATCCGCCAATGGCAAAACGCATAAAAAAATTCGCCACTCGAAAATTCCCCGCACGTCCAAAAATTGACAAAGGCTTCAAAAAATAATAGTCGCGGCAACAACTTGCGTTAATTAGTATGTAGCGTATTTTCTGCCGAGTGTGATAACTCTAGCACTCCTTTTTTTTCTTACTTATATTTTTATTGGTTTTTGGGGGTTTTTTTTGCAAATAAACATTTATACAGCACCTCTCTAGCACTCTGTGCTCTCCCAGGGCAAAATGTCGGCAGTTTTATGCTGCCGATTGTCGCGTACGTAATGTCGACAATTAGCGCATGCGATAAATAGCGTGCATGCAAAAAATACCGCGCACGCTATTTATCGCGACAAAAATATTGCATGAAATACAGCGCGTAAAATAGCGCAAATATGCTTATAGTGAATCGTGCGAAAAGTTGCGAAAATTAGCGCACGTTTTATCGCACTTTATTGAATCGGGCCCAATATATTTTCTATTAATCATTGTCCATATTGGAAATCCAAAATGTATATTCTCTGCTAAACATAACTGAACTCTATCTCTTTTAGACAAAGCAAAAAGACAGCGGTGAAGTTGTGACCTCATAAAAGGGAGTGCTCTCTTAGAATATTAACACTTCGCACATCTTTACCATTTGGCTGCGTCTACTTGACAGAGCCATAATTAAGTGTTAGAAGCCATTTGCAATGTGTAACCAGGCCTGAGGGGACAAATGCAAGCCTTATAAGTCTATTAGGGTTATGAAAACCAATGAATGCAGTGTGTTATGAACTAGAGTTCAATCATGTCAATGCAATTGTATTAGTCTCTATATGCGCCTTCAAAAGCAAATGATTCTGCATATAAACTCTCGATGAACTTGGGGTCATTTATCCACTTCCCTTTTTTCCTCCAGATAGTTGATAAGGTTATGTTCTGGCCATTTTGTCGCTAAGTGTTGTTGCTAGGAGGACACATATCATTGTTATTAAATTCTAGTGAAGGTATTTGTTTATGGGAATATCAGCAGACGTGCATGGTAAGATTTGCAGTATACAGTTTTATGACCAAAGGGACAGCGAGATGCCAACAATGGAGCACACGTGTATCACTGTTGCGATGATTTTGCTTTTATACACAAAAGTAGATGACCTTAGATAAATATTTGTTATTACTTTGATAGCAATGGTAATACCTTTAAACAATAGCAGTGAGACAAGTATTCCATAGCAGAATATAACACACCTTGTGCACAGTTTATTAAAAATACAATTCCAAAATAGCTTATTACCATGATAATGATTAACTTCACTGATTAGCCTATTAAGAAATGGTTTGATTGGATCACTACAAAGAAGAGCAGGGCCATCATGTTCCAGTTTCCCAGTATATGTGTTGACGAAGACCATCAGCCTACCAAAGGGACCCAAAAACTTTAATTTGATGAATCTGATGAACAGATTGTCATAAGTTTGGCCACAATTTGTGATGAAGTTGTATACCTGACCTCTTACCTCTGGAATAAAGGATTGCCTCATTGATGAGAGGGTAAAGCACTATTTCCTGTCTAGCAAGAGAAGAACTTCCTGTCTACTGGACCAGATCACGATATTTGATACTTATGCTTACATGCCCCCTGTGGGAGTGCATGTACCTTCTCCGTCAGGTAGCCCTTTGCTGCTTATCCAGGAGTGCTGAGTAAGGCAAGTATTTTGTAGAAACCCCAGGAGACTTTACTCCGTGCAGAGGTGAGAACCTTTCCTTACTTATATCTATGAAGATTTTTATTAATTCGGGGCATGTTATACAGTATCTAGTACAGGAGTGGGCAAACTTTTTGGCTCACGGGCCACATTTACTTACCCCCGGGCCAGACCGGGCCAGGGCGGGCAGGGCCAGGCCAGCGTTACGCCCCCTTAGTCTGTTTAATTCCGGCCCGCCAATGACACCAAGTCTCGCGTGATGAGACTTGGCGTCGTCGGCGGGCCGGATTAAAAAGGCCAAGGGGCCGGATGTGGCCCGCGGGCCGTAGTTTGCCCACCCCTGATCTAGTAGATAATATTTCACCACTCGCCAGTTTAGCTTACTGGTAGGCAATTTCCCAGTATTTAAAATCTTATTTATTTAAAATGCAGGGGAATTCCTGATCACTAAGTTGAACTGAAGAAGCTGCTCAGATGAAAGATCAAAGTTTTTCAAGAAAACTAAAAAAGCCCAGGTTTAGACTTATTTCTACTAGATGCCATATATCATGACCTGGATTTATATAGACATAATTAAGGAACGTTTCTCACCTCCGCATGGTGGAAAGTCTCCTGGTCTCCACATTCATATTCATTACTAGAGTTCTGGACATTACCTCTTGCTCGACAGTTTAGTACATATGCATTCAAATAACCAAAGAAGGGTCATATTTTTGAAATCATTTTTTACTACCAATATTCTTGTAATACACAAAAATTGAGCTAAACTCCTCCTATTTATATACATATTTTTAGTGAAGCCATATTAAATTCATCAATAGTTATCTTTTATGTATAACCCAAAGATATTCCTAACTGAACTAGTAGTAAATAAAAAGCAGAATCTTGTTTTCCTTGTCCACATTCTTACATTGTATTGATTTGAAATGATTAGTTGAATTAGTTATATTTATATGATTTATGTCAGTATAGAAAGACCTTTGCACATGATTCTGTCTTCCACTATTATCTACTTTATTAGTCTGCTATTTACCAATCACCTCGAAGGATAGCGTACAAAAAAGGAAGCACGTTGATGTTAAATCCGTAATGTTTATCTTCCCATTACCTTGCGCTGCCATGACAGACAATAGCTGTCTTTGTTTCATTAATTTAATCCATCCCTCTGTGCTGTTGGAAAATAATTGAATGCTGGGTGACATTACGGCTAGAAAGACGCCTGTGCTGAATGAATGCTATCTAATTTTTAATTGACTGCTCAATTCCATCAATGTGATATTCCCTTAAAATAAAGAAAAAAATGAAATTCAAGCCATTCACGTGATGGCAACAAAACATACATATTCATGGATTTAATGATAATCCGGCTAGCATGAATCGCAACATACTAATCACAGTAAACAGAAAACACATTTATTTATTTCTCTTGACTACATTGTACTAATGGCAGATTGTTGCCCTCTGGCTTTCTCATTTTCATGCCTTGATGAATTCTTCTATTCTTTTGGCCCTTTTTGGTAGCAAGAGAGAGAGAAAGGCATGTCAGATTCACCTGATATCCAAAAGAGGAGATGCAATGCTTAGGTTAGCATAATATTATCTACTCCTCACTGCACCCAGCCTTGCATGAGAGCTCCAAGAGATGTGCAGTGTGCACGTGTGTATGTGTGATAATAAGATTACTGGTGAAGACAAGGAGCAATTAGCTTGCTTACTTACGCAGGTTAGAATGACAAGATGCCATCGCCAGTCTCTCTCATTCATATAATAGGGCTCTCTCGTTGTCTGCTTTCTCTAAGATGTGAAAGGCTTCTGCTGTCAACTGTCTATTATGCAACATCTTACCTTATTTCCCCCATACGCACATCATTTTATTGTCTCCCAGGCGCTTGTGTTGGGTTGAAAGTAATCTTATTGGGAAAAATATAATTTTAATGTCATTTTACTTAAAATTCAGCATGTGTCAAATTATTAACTTGCCTGCACACTGTAAATAAAATTAACATCCTTTTATACATTAGCACATTTCTGCATAACCAGCCAAGCCCCCCCCCCAACCCAAATCATACAAGACTAATGTACTTAGAATAAGATATCATTGAAGCCATGGCACAGCATATTTTTTTTAAATGTTGTGCCATTTGAAAAACTAGGAAAATGAATATATAAAACTAAATTTGACCTAGCTAAATCTAAGGATATAGCGCACACGTTAATTTGACTTGATTTTTATGCTGTAAAAAAGCATTATTTATGGGTAAAATTTTCCCCTCCTACAAAAGTGCTGCAAAATGATGCTTTTCTTTATGCTGTGCCACCCAGTGGTATGTATGCAACGTGTAAAGTGCACTCTGTATAGTGACAACAACTACAACACTCTATTCTTGTGTTTGCCTGATCAAGAGGAGAGATACTCCTATACAGCGTAGGAAATGCCCAATCTGTTTGCACATACAGCAATACACTGTATTATAAAAAAAAAGCATTTTTCTCATGTTGCTTATATTATATCTTGACTTGTTATTTTGGTTTTATGATCCCCCTCAGCCAAGCAGATATTTATCCCCCCTTATCTTTCTTTGTCTACCCTGAAACCATAGAGACAGGAATTCTTTCTTAGATGGCACTCTAAGAAAGAAAAAATAGATGTTTTCCAATTGTCAGTACTAGAGCTGAAGTACAAAGCTTCACTGTAGTTAATGTTTAATAGGTTAAACCATATAGCCTCATGGAACACGGGAGGTTTTGCCTGCTATGCCTTTCTGTGGAATGGCCATGATCTAAATGTCATCTGTGTTAACAACAGTTTCCCAGTCACTTAAGTGGGAGATGCACTGCCTGGGACAGACTCTAATGTTGCAAGGACAGAAATGTCCTGGAATTCTGACTTCAAGTAAACTCATGGTTTTTTGAACACGGAACAATTCACAGGTAGCAAAGTATATTCTAAAATGCCCGCATCATTGGGCCCATTTATCAAAGTCCGAATTTTGGACTTTTAAAAGTATCAAATCCGATCATTTCTGATGTGCGCTAATAGTGCAAAAATTTTGGATCGTGGTCGTATGAAAATATCGTAGTACGATCCGAAAGTTATGGAATTTTTCGTATCCGAACAATCGTAAACGGTGTGAAAAACTTTGAACCTTCAGTGCATGTTTTTGGAAGCCTCCCATAAGACTCAATGGCAGCTTCAACCGGGCCCAAGGCAAGTCATGATAACAAAGCTTGAATGAATAACGAAACTTAGTACGACAAATACGACTTTGTCGCACAAATTGTCGCAAAGTACAAAAAAGTCACGGAAATTAAAGAAGAAAGAAAGGTAAAAACTAAGTAAGCTTTATCAGAAAGGTCTATGTAAATACAGCCATAAGCACTCACAGAAACGCTGCAGAGTTCTCTGATTTCTTGTGTCTGTAATTTATGTGCCAGAGACACTCAGCTCTCTGCTGTCTCCTCTCTCCTGCTCCCCCCTCCCTCAAGCATGCTAAGAATTCACTCCCCCCCCCTTATGAATGTGGATCTGAGCCAATCAGCAGAAGCTGACTCATAGTCTTACTAACTGAGCATGTACTTGGTCTCGGTGCAGGAGTGAGGCATTATGGGAACTTTCTTTACACAGCTCAGCGTTTTTTCTTTCTGTTTGGCTTCTGATCATCTGAACGGGTGAAATATGGGGAGACTTAAGGGCACTATTGAGACAACTGAAGGTATGCCTGCAGCTTGAGATTAACTCTTTATTAGCCTTTCCTTCTCCTTTAAAGAAAATATTGCAGAAAATATGCACAGTTCTAAAACTCAATTGTACATTAATGAATAGGCCCCCATGTCTAAACAATACTTCTTCATACTTTTATCATTGGTACCCTATTCACAGATACATTTACTTGGATATGAAAATGCATTCATAATTTCGACCAGCTAATATTGGGGCCCTGAAATAGAGTTTTTTTGTCAGTTTTTTTTATAGCTGACATCTGCACAGTCTGATGCATAATGCCTGTGTTATTTGTTTGGAAGAGCAGGGGAATCCAGTGGGTTCCATGATGACATAATCTAAACGTGTAATTAGGGCATCCATTATAGAATGCTTTAGATTCTCTTGCATATAGTATGGTCTAATCTAAAGGCTATACTTGAAATCTGGTGATTTTGATAATGTATGCACATATATTGCAAACAAAATGATCACTTTTAAGTGAGATGGGATGGATGCACTTAGATGCTCACAAATCTGTTTCCTGTGTTCCTTGCAGCTACCTACATTTGCATGTTATATTGTACATAAATATTTTTGTGTAATCTTTATATTAAAAATACATGTTGTTTGGAGTTATTTTGAGTCTATTCTGTACCTTATAGGCCTCAAACAAAAAAAATGTATTTGAAATGTATATAACAAACAAAACTGGACAATTTGTATGTAAATGGGAGCAGCAGCAGGCTGGATTTGGTTTGGGATTTGACTGAATCGGGGCCATTTTTTGCAGGATTCAGATTTGGGCAATTCCAAGAGCCTAGCCAAATGGAATCTGAACTCTATGGGGCAGATTAACCAAAGCATTCGAATCCCGAATGGCAAAAATTCGGATGGGAAACGAAAATTTGGCGACTTTTTCATCGGCGTCACAACTTTTTTGTATTTTTCGCTGCTTTTTCGTCGCCATTGCAACTTTATTGTATTTTGTGCTACTATTTCGTCGCCGTCGCGACTTTATCGTATTGAATGATCGTAAATGGCAGAAAAACCTTTCCGACTTTGCATGATTTTGGAAGCCTCACAGAGAAATAAATGGCACTCTGCAGCTCCAACCTGGCCCAAGGAAAGTCACTATACTGAAGCTTGAATGAATCCGAAACTTTCGTACTCGCCGCAACAATACGATTTTTCCGCGGCGGCGACGAAAAAGTCGCAAAAAATATAAAAAAAAGTTACGACGGCAACGAAAAAGGCGCAGAAAATACAAAAAAGTTGCGACGGAAAAGTCGAAAAAATACAGATCATTACGAAAAAAACGCATTCGGACGCATTCGGACGCATTCGCACCGTTTGTGGATTAGTAAATCTTCCCCTATGTATTGCAAAGCAGGTGCACTGGCGTCTCCAACTGCATCTTGGAAACTTCTGCTTCTGGGTTTTTACACCTGGGCAAACAGGTGCCTTTTGTTTCATTTCCCTTTAGGCCTCTTCTTTGCCTGTGGATAAATTGCCTCCTCTCATATCGTACACAGTACAATATTTTTCTGGTAAAGTCACTTAGGAGATGACTATCGCACAGGTATTACTTTAATTGGAAATGGAAGGATAACTAGATTAAGGCATAGGCAAAGGCACCAAATTTGCCATTTACAGTATCTGTATAGTCACTGTCCCTAATTAAAGGAACATCCATCAACCATTCCCTGAGAGCCCATACACATCCAGTTCAATACTGTGCTTCATAGTGTGAGGCTGGCACAGAGTCTCTGAGCACCATTGTTATATCCATGACCTCCTGAACTGCGCTGCTACTTAGAAATACTCTTGTCTATAGCCTGTATTTGTGTAACAGTGGTTACAAGTATATGTTCAGATTAACAGACCTGTAGTAAATGATTGTCCCTTTATCCCCTGTTACATGACAAATGTTTGTACAAAAAAATGATTAGGCCATTGAATTTCTTTGCAGTTTTTTTTTTTTTAAATAAATGCCATTATGTATATTATAGGAGGATAATAAGAGGAACATAATAGTTCAAAAAATAGGTCAGGAACTCACTACAGTCCAGAGGAGGCCCAGGTGCATTGCCCAGAGCCTGCTAAGCAGAACCAATCGTATGAATAAATAGCAGGCACTCAATGAGAAGTCTTCCAAACTGGTGTGTAAAGTCCAAGAAGAAATGTATTTATGTACAAGCAAATGTAGCCTTATGTGTTTTGTATTCATAGGCCATAAAATATAACAAGAAACGCATACAGCTACCTCTACTTGTACATAAACACATTACTACTAGGATTTTTACATGGCTGTTTGGAAGACCTCTGATTGAGTGCCTGCAATTTATCAATACAGTTTATTATAGGAGAATGTACATACTGAAGTATACATAAAATGGGTAGTTAGCCTTTCAATTAAATTTTGCTATAATGTACACAGTGATACTCCAATTCATTATGCAATTGGTTGTCATTTTTTTCTAGTTTTTGAAGTACTAAATTTAGTTTAGTAGTTTTTATTTACTAAAGCTCTAGTATGGAATTTCATCAGCTGCCTGGTTGCTTGGGTCCAATTTACCCTGGCAACCAGGTAGTGGCTTGATTAAGAGTCTGAAAGATGTGTAGAAGAGGGCATGTGAATAGAAAAATAACAAATAACAACAAAAGGTGTCAAAATTAAAAAATAATAAAAATTAACGCCAACTGTAAAAGTTTCTTAAGTAGGGACATTGTATAACTTTATAGAAGTCAGCTTTTAGTCAAAAGTGAACTATCCTTAATCACTAAATACTTGTATTTTTTTTTTTTATACAAAGAGGATATTTCTTTTCTAGGGGGATTCTTCTTTAAAGTACTGTAGCAGAGGCCTAATGTTTGTGGCAGAATGACTTCTATGACAAATATGTGTTTGCATTTATCTTCGGAACTAAAAACAGCATGTCCATTAATATAGGGTCCCATCTGGTGTCTCTTGCCAGTCTCTCCGTTTATTATCTTTAACTCAATAATTTGAAGGGTGGCAATGAGGTCATATTGATTCACTAACAGTTACACGGGAGCGTTTATAGATAGATCATGTAGTTTTTACCTGTACCACTGATTCTTTTCAGAAGATGACAAATTATATAGCATCTCTTGCTTATTGCCTTTCTAAGTGCCTGTGTATCACTTTCAGAAAAGATCTGAAAGCAAAGAAAATACTTAATACGACATGTATGAATATGTGTTAATAAGTTAAAGTACACACTTACATTTATTACTATGTCGTTTAGGAATCGGGCTCAGGAGACATGGATGGCAATAATCGAATACAAGATGATATTTAGGCTTATTAAAAGTCCCCTCAAAAAACAGCCCACAGTTTAACATATAAAATTGTGGCTTGTGCTCCTATATTTGTTTACTTATGGTTAAGTTACGGAGGTTTCATGAAAGATGCAGTACAAAGGACAAAATTGTGTCCTTCCAAATACTGTACCATTCACAAAGGTACCAGTCAATATATGCCCCTCTGCTCCACACTGCAAATTGCATCCTCTTCACTCAATAAAATTTGAGGTGCAAAGTATAGGGCACATGGAATTAACAGCTGACTCGGGAAAGTTTTATAAATTTGTGAATGTGAATTATTTTATCAGATTCCATTCAAACTCTTTGCCTTGCACCTACTTTGTATATGAGCCCTAATGTGTTTTCCAGTAAGGAATACTTTAGGATTACATTTCATTGCCAGAACATGGCCATTTCTAGTATCAGTGATGTGGGGAGTATCAGGACCTGACAATATTCCTGGTATACCCATTTTCCAAACCGATGGAAAAGGTTGGAGGCACAGCTGAAAGCAGAGTGATATACTGCTAAGTGGCCAAGTGCTCAAAGTGCTTTATGTATAGATACATAAATAGCTTTATTTATAGACAGCAACAATATTTTTCTATATATGTTTATCAGAAATTAAATGGATAGTAGCATAATGGCTATAATGAAAATAATAATAGTGGTTATAATCACTTTTTACAGGTTTGATAGCATGCAGCTAATTTACATTAGAAGTTCAGATGTCATGCGTTTTTATTGCTTGTTATTAGAATGAAGGGCTGGAAATAGGGTTATGGTGGATGAGAGCTAGAACCCCAAAGACATACCTCTCCTGCCTCTAACTCCAGTTCTGCTCTTAGTTAAATTGGAATGACTGGCCAAATAAAGATTTTGAAGCAGCAGAAGAGAAAGGGAATAGTCATGAGTGGGGAGAGTAGGGTTGGGGGAGAGGCTGTTGAGTGGTGGAGGGGGCAGGAAATGCCAGGGGATTGCCTGGGGGTGCAAATATGCATTGGCCTGGCTCTGGTTGAATGCATCCTTAATTTTGCTTCAGATGAGCCTTCTTATCTTTCCCACGCACATTATAAAATGAGCCACAGGAATCCCATGCAGCCATGTTGTAAATGTTAATGGGCGCTTAGGAAGGTAACAATATGCTCACCTTTACTTTAGGCAGTTCTCATAAGGGTTAAGCAAGCTAAGGGCTGCTATTCAGTAGTTGGCCAGGAGACAAGACTGGGGTAACTGGCTGAGCAGCCTGAGGCTCCAGCGAGGAGGCAAGAAGGGCTTGCTCCCTGGGTGTCACCCACCAGTATCCCTATAATCAAGTGGTAGGGCTCAGGAATAGGAGGTTCCTGGAGTAGGGCAGCACTGTGAACATCTCTAACCACTAGGGACTAATTAATCTATAAGTGAGTATTACCTCTGGCTGTTTGCAGCTGCTATGCCTGTGTTACATCATTAAGTGAATTACATTGCCTGAAGTAACTATGAAGTGATTAATGACTGTACTATCTGAACAGTACCACCAAAGAGATTGTGTAACATATATCCAGCTGCATAAACCACTGGTGTCAAAGTTACTGAAAGATCAAGTTCTGTGTATGATTCAGTGTGGCTAACCCTTCTTTCATTAGTACAGAGAAGGCCCAATTGAGAGTAAAATCCAAGTTGAGTAAGTGTTATAGTTCTGCCATACAGTTCTTTTTCTTTTTGTACAGGCACATAAACCTATTTCTGTCCAAAAAAAATAACATTCATATGTTATCAACACATTGCTGAACAGTTAACTTTCTGACTATCATTATTTTATTTCTCTACAGCAGTTTTAGTGAAAAGGTTGCAAATGGCTGCTGAGGATGTAATTGTGGGTAGTGGGGCCACCTCTTCTTAAAATTGTACTCTCTTAATGCCAGAGGCATTTTTATCAAGAAATGCACTCTTAAATTCTTTAATAAATGATACCTAGATCATTTCCATGCATATTCCCAAATCAGGACAAGAGGGGTCTCAATTTTGATGTGGGGCAAACATACCATCAACATATCAGAAGAAGGTGGTAGCAGATCCAATAGGGAAGTATCTATATCCAGCTTTATATCCCAAACCTTGCAAAACTTTAGATAAGAATGATGGATACTAGAAGATGATTTCAATATTACATTAGACCATCACATGGATATCCACAGACCCACTAAAGTTCTTTAAAGGTCACGTGACATGAGTATCATCACTAAAGGATAAAGTGTACAGATATTACAGAACATGCACAGGGCATACGTAAAACTGAATGCACATGTGCTTGCCCTAAATAGTAATTTTTAGAGCAAAAGTAAATACTGTATTTTTTTTACTAGTGACTGTTTCTTGATTAGATTTCTCGGTTTCAGGTACAAGTAACAAAATAGATAACATAGATACTTTTTTCTGGTTACACCTCTCCTTCTATCCATTTCCCTTACTTTCTTAGTTTGTAGTTTTGATGTTAAATCACTTTTTGAGGTGAAAAAATTGGGAAATTTCTGCATTTACAACCTTTCTAGTGGTTTTAGCTAATAATTACTATACCTATTTAAACAAAAATTAGAAAGTTAACTTGTTTTTACACTTTATTTTAGTTTATACATCATGTCTAATTTATTCTTCATGAGATGCATTCCAGGAATGCTTCTCGGAATCAGATGTTACCTGTCCCATTTCTCTACAAGCTGTTTTGTGGGACTTCTGCTTTGTCCAAATGTCTGGATTTCAAGTGTTTCTCTTTGCAGCTCTATATGTTCTCGACCCTTTCCATCCCTACTCTTTGCACCTAAGAGAAGATATTCAGAGTTAGTAACTAAAGGGATTCCTAGAGGACCTTGGCAAGTCTACTCATTACTTCTAACAGTCTGCTGTAGGCGACAGCTGTTAGTTGTCCTGTTTGTCTCTTTGTACCCCACAAGCTGGTTTGTGGGACTTCGGCTCTCTCCAAATTTCTGATTTGAAGTTTTTCTCTTTGCAGCTCTGTATGTTCTCAACCCTTTCCATCCCTTCCCTGAGAACATTCAGATGTGCTTTAAAGGAGAAAGAAAGGTAAAAACTAAGTAAGCTTTAT
Source organism: Xenopus tropicalis (assembly GCF_000004195.4). Classification (NCBI taxonomy): domain Eukaryota; kingdom Metazoa; phylum Chordata; class Amphibia; order Anura; family Pipidae; genus Xenopus; species Xenopus tropicalis. The sequence goes on along the minus strand of NC_030682.2, from coordinate 99,718,703 downwards.
CAGAAAGGTCTATGTAAATACAGCCATAAGCACTCACAGAAACACTGCACTCTGAGTTCTCTGTCAAAAGTTTTGTTGTGTCTGTAATTCCTGTGCCAGAGACCCGCAGCTCTCTCCCCTCTCCCCTTTCCTGCTCCCGCCTCCCTCAACAATACTAAGAACTCGCTCCCTCCCCTTAGGAATGTGGATTTGAGCCAATCAGCAGGAAGCTGACTCATAGGGGCCGATTCATTAAAACACAAGTTTGAATCCCGCATGGGAAAAATTCGGATTGGATCTGATAATTTCTGAAGATTGCGACTTTTTCGTCGTCGTTGCAACTTTTCGTATCTTGCGTGAATTTTCCGTCGCCGTCGCGACTTTTTCGTATTGAACGATAGTAAAGGCGGGAAAACCTTTCTGACTTTGATCCTTCGGTGCATGATTTTGGAAGCCTCCCTTAGGAATCAATGGCACTCTGCAGCTCCAACCTGGCACAAGGAAAGTCACGATACCTAAGCTTGAATGAATCTGAAACTTTCGTACTTGGTGCAACAATACGAATTTGTTGCGATGGTGACGAATTTTGCGCAAGATACGAAAAAGTCGCAACGGCGACAAAATTGTCACAAAAATAACGATCATTATGAAAAAAACGCATTCGGACGCATTCGTGGATTGATAAATCTCCCCCATAGTCTTACAAACTGAGCATGTTCACTTGGTCTGGGTCTTGGTGCAGGAGTGAGGCATTATGGGAACTTTCTTTACACAGCTCAGCATTTTCTCTTCCTGTTTGGCTGCTGATCATCTGAACGGGAGACTTAAGGGGACTATTGAGACAACTGAAGGTATGCCTGCAGCTTGAGATTAACTCTTTACTAGCCTTTCCTTCTCCTTTCACACTTTGCACCTAAGAGAAGGTTTTCAGAGCAAGTCACTTAGTGGACCTCGTTTTAATGCTCATGCAATTTACAGAAAACTTTAATAGGGAATGAGTTAGTACCTTAAATGGAAAGCTAAATTAGAAAATGCATTATTCGTTCATTAATTGTATTAGGATAGGTTGTCCTAATTTCTGGAGTTTTATTGTCCAAAATATTTAATCCCTTGATATAGGAGGTTAGATACAAAGACAGGAGAACTTTCACCTCATAGTACAACCTTGCAAGCTTCTTCCATCGCACTTTCAGTGACTACATTCCAAAACTAACAACCTAAGTCTGCATAAGTCTGCTATTCTGCTTAGGAACAGCAGGGACTTATAAATTGTACATCATATTTATTAAAAAATTTAAATTAGCCATCGCCCTTACCTTTCTGCAGGTGGAGTTTGACCTCTAATTCATCACTGTTATTACTGATGAATGGGTCTTCTAAGAGCTGCTTTGTACTCGGTTTTTTAAAAACATCTTTTTCTAGGCACTTGTTAACAAACTGGCAAAATGTATCACTCCTGAAAAAAAAATTGTCACAATTATCATTTTTAATGTTATAAAACATGGAGTGAGATTCATTCAATAGGAAAAATCTGTTATAAAAAATGCTATTGGATGAAACTTTTTCTTTTCAATAGACTTGGTGGTCCTAAATTTATATATCAATGAGCCAAGACCATGATAATATAATACAGGAATGGGAACTGTTATCCAGATTGTTCGGGACCTGGGGTTTCCAGATAAGGGGTGTATCAATAATTTTGATCTCCATACCTTAAGTCTATGAAAACCTCATAAACATGAATTAAACCCAATAGGGTTGTTTTGCCACCAATAAGGAGTAATTCTATCTATTATGGGAAAATTTTATAGATAATTCAGCGCAAAAACTAAATCTATCTATGTTGTTTTGTAAAATGATTGAAGCCCCGACAGGTCTTGATCCGTGTTTGATGTGTCTAGTAAGTGTAGAGCATCTGCTAGTTGACTTTCAGCATTACCATTGCTTTTTATTTAAATTGCATCTTAATTACCATTGGTTGTAGCACACTACTAAGTGGTACCCTACCATTTTTACACCAGGTTTCTATATAGAAATTCATTACATAAGCTTGGGCATATGCAGTACAGTCTGACTTGATGCATCAAAAACAAGCCTGTGTAAGGTATAGATAGGGGTTAATAGGAAAATTGTGGTAGTGCGTTCCATAGTTGTGTATCCTGGAGTGTATTTAACTGATCTAACAAATAATATGTTTTATCCAAACCTCATTGCAAGGAAATGGACTAATCTAACCAATATAATGGTGAAGGGAATGGACTAATCTTACCAATATAAAGGTAAAGGAAAAGGTGCCCAGTGCAAATATTAGGCACCCTCCAATGAGCAAAAATACTAAAAGATTCAGGACAAAGTGTTCCTTTGCAAGCTTGGGTTTGGCACATACACAATACAATACAAGGATTGTTTACTGTGTGTGCATATAATCCAAGCCTGCAAGGTATAGCTGCTGGTTGAAAACAATGGTATTGGCTAATTCCCCAGCCATGTACCCTGGACCAGATCTTTTTTTATGGCAAAGGAAAACTGGCTTTGAAAAAAGGCCAGTGGGGTGCCTAACGGATTGGTTTCCTTCATTGTTTTTACCTTTAATTGTTCTATTAACTCTTTAAGATCTAAAAAAAAAAAAAAAACAAAGCCAAACATCTGTGGCGAATACTTTTTCAGCAATTGTATCATTATTTTGCTACTTACTCGGCAGATGTTATAGCCAATATCCTCTATTGGTTTCTAGTTAAGAGATAAGAAAATTATGTCGGATTTAATTTAATTCTTTGTTGAAGAAGTCAAATTAGCTTTTATGAAATATTTTGGATTTTGGCCGATAGTTTTGTTTCTTTTTAACATACCTGGCAAGTGGTGTTGATGAATCCTACAGGTTGTACCTTTTTAATAAAGGTAAAAACAAAAAGATATATTAGCATAAAATAGATCATGTTGATGTATATTATAACAAATATTATGCTGACTTTTGTACCAAAATCGACTTGTTTGTATAGGTTGATGCCGTGCCTGCAAATGTATAATAAACATGGGGTAGAAGAAAGCAGATAGGTATATGGATGACATGTGACACTAGCCTAAGACTAATGCCACAAAGGGCTGATTCTAGGCTTGTGTTTATCTTCTCCTCTGCTAGTGTTTATCTGCCCTTTCTACACTGTTGGCATAGGGGATAATTCTTGGCCTGCCTTTATCCACAGGTCAAGATTCAGCCTCATCTGGCAGTAGCCTTAGGCTAATACTAGACGGACTGATTTTCGGCCTCAGGCACATGGAGCAGATTTTGGTGTTGAAACACAGAAGTATGCATTTTGGCGCCAGAATCCGCCTGTGCCTGCATCCGGGCTGACGCAATAGCTCTGGGTGCCAGCACAGGGAAAGGCTGATGCCAGCATAGGGGCTGATTTAGACCCCATCCGGCATTAGCTTTAGAGAAACCATACTATAATTTTATAGTTTTAAGATCAATTTGTAGATATCTATAAGAGATCTATTATCTGTCAGGAGCAATTCTAAATGGCCAATAATCAATAATGATCTTTTGGGAAAATATGAATAATATAATGTATGTATGGTTTGTATAGGTATTTCTAAAAGGAACATTTATTTCTTAGAAAAACACAAGGAAGTGAAAGGAGATTTAATCATCAACAGAGAAATATGGTTATACATGCAAACATAGCGCCACATTTCTGTAAAAAAAGAAATGAAAAAAAAAACACAAGTAAATGTTACCACATTCTTCTCTTTATCCTGAGTGGTGTTTTTGGATGAATTTGACTGTTTAACTGTTTGCTTTAAGGTTACAAAAAAGAAAAATCATTTTGATTATACAAATTACTGCAAATCTGATTTGGGAAAATAATCATTTGCTGTAAGCCCTTAAAACTAAACATTAAAACATTACTAGAAACTACAAAATAGGGGTTTGTGCGGTCTGCATCGGGGGCCCTTGGGGCAGCAGCTCCGGTGGGCTCTGCAGACCCCCAGTCTGACACTATCATCATTAATGATAAAATGTGTGTTAATTGTCATGGAGCTATATGGCCTAATAATATGGAGATTAGTGTCTTGGATTGAGCAGAAGTTTATCCTTCCACTTAGAAAGATCACTTGTATTTGTCCTATACACAGTTATACAAGTAGAACATGTAGTGAAATGCACCCTGATTGCTCCAAAACTATTAAAAAATTATTACATTTGGAGTATTAGTAAAAAAGAGGTTTATATTGTTCACAAATAAGGCATAATACAAAAAATCCCTACCCTTTTTAAAGGCAAGCAGCAACATATATAACATATAACTTATAACCTTTATAACTGGCCACCACTGAGATCACCTGGCTGTAGCTCGGAATGATGGGAGCTACAACTGCAAGCTGACCATTCCTCCTGTATACACTATACCAAAAAAATACTCTCTACTTTAAACAAAACAGGGAGTCATCATCAATGTATTGCAATTTATTCAAGCTGGCAAATTACAAATATGTTTAGGTCACCCCAGAATGTCAAGAACCTCAGGTACACTGCTGTTGTATTATGACCTGTAACACTACCTGTCTAGATATGGGACTTGACACACAGTTCAAGAGGACTAACAGTTGGCCCAAACACTCATGTTGCTATTATGTTAAAAATCTGCCCACTCCAGCCTATATAGATTACATTTTTGCCTATCTATATTAGAAATATTTTTTATTTTGCTCAGTCTATTTATTTTACCCTGTTTTATTTTAACATTGAACTATTCCCGTAAGACAGGCAGACTGGAGGAAGGGGAAATTTATTCTGGTGGTGCAGAAAGGTTTAGACTCTGCTACATATTATAGTCCTGCAGAACCGAATCCAAAAACAAGCTTTTCACGTCAGTCAGAAGCATTCTGAAAATATGGTCCTGCTGACCAGCTAAAGCTGTGTCCTATGTTAACAAGCTAAAAGTAAAAAATTAAACACATTAAATACATTAAAAAATGTAACCATCTTAGGGCTCTGGCACACGCGGGCGACTAATCTCCATGGATTGCCATCCCACCGGCGAAAATGTAAGTCGCCGGTGGGATGGCATACACTGCGTAGGCATTTTTGCCGATTTGACGAAATCGCGCCGCCGCGTGTGCCATCCCACCGGCGACTTACATTTTCGCCGGTGGGATGGCAGCTGATGGCAACTCGGGGAGATTAGTCAGATAAGGAGGTAGAAACAATAGGATTTCTACCTCCTTCTGCCGATTCAGCGCTGAAGGCAGATTTTGGTCAGGCGCCTTCTATGGCGCCCGATCGAAATCTTTTAACTGGCCCGATTGGCGAGTCGACCATCTAATGCAGAACATGCTGCAATAAACTAGCATTCAACATGCAGGTACAGGCCTTGCAATCAGCTGCTGGCAAGATTAGATGAGGAGAATTACACAACTGTCTGCACATTCCCTTACAAAGCCAAAACCCAAGAGAATCCATAAGAAGCATTAGTGGGTAAAATAAAGTGCTCACCCCCATAATTTCTGTGGCATAATGACCCTGAAAAAATAGAATGATATGAACAGTTTAGGATCTTGTGCATTAAAGTACTATTTTTGTAAAACAAATTACAAAAATAACTGGCAGGCTCTTTATTACAGCTAAACACAATTCATGAAGGAGCTAAAAGCTTATTTGCGTATGCAATCTTTCTTTTAATAAAATTAATTTTGTTAAACAGCTATAAACATTTGTTGATAAATAAAACAGAAGGGAACATACCCCCTTCCCCCACAAGTATCCCAGATAACTGGCATTTATTGGGAAGGCACAAAGTCATAAGGTACAAGGCACAGGCTAAAATTAGTCATTAAGATTGACAGTGAGACCTGTAAATTCAGCAATATCTGTTGAATGTTAGCCCTTGGTAGATTGCAAAGCACCACCCCTAAATCTTGCATTGCTTTGATGAAGCGGGCAAATTAATTTTTTATATCAATACAGATACCAATTCTGTTTGGATGGCTTAGGGAGTTGGTGGCATGGTCATCAGCAAGAAATTCCAGTTTCATTGCAAACAGAGAAAGAGAGGGGAAAAACTGACAAGTTCATCATATGTTCAAGTAAAAGGGAAAATTTAGTGTGGCAACCAGATGGACATAAAGTCACCTAAAAATGGCAGCTAATCAAGCTCATACGCATCAAATGGATTACTCATGCCTTCCCCGTCACTCAGGCTTAATATGAAATCTACTCACATGAGAGGAGGAAGAAAGTTTACAAAAGGGGCATTCAAATTTAAAGATATATGATCTGTCTGCTACAAGAGGTTGCTTGGAGAGGTTAAAGGGGAGATCCCTTCAACAGAGCAATTTATATTTTTCATGTTAGGGGACAGTGAATCTGATGGCAGGGACAAAAATAGTGAGATATTTCAAATACAACCATTTATAGGACAGTTCCCAATCTGTACTTCTAAGTAGCACATATACTCTACTCCAGTGATCCCCAACCAGTGGCTTGCGAGCAAAATGTTGCTCACCAACCCTTTCGATGTTACTTCCAGTGGCCTCAAAGCTGGTCCTTATTTTTGAATTCTCTTACTTGGAGGCAAGTTTGTGTACTGACAAACAGAACCTCTTGCAGGCTGTGAGTTCATATTGGGGCTACCAAATAACCAATAATGGCCCTTATTTGGCACCCAGGATTTTTTTTTATGCTTATGCGGCTCCCTAACTCTTTTTATGTTTAAGTGTGGCTCACTGGTAAAACAGGTTGGAAATCCCTTCTCTACTGTAAGGTTATTCTGGTTGCCTTGGGATGACATTTGTACAACTGGAGGCAAAGTGATCCCAAATTTAGTATATAATACAACAAGTGAATCCCATATTGCAATGCTTTCAGATTGTAGTTCAGATCTGCTGTTCAACATTTTGGGACTATGCATGATGCACAGCTACAGCTCCTTTTGGGGTTCATCACCCAAATAAACTGAACTTAGAATTTGGCCACCCCTGTTTATATGGCCATGGTACACTATAAGTACATTCAGAACTATTTATACAAAGAACAGTTTATCCACAACCTTTATGGAAACTGAAAAAAACAGTTTCCCTTTAGAGTGTGGTTTGGACTTGGATACATTTCCATTTTGATCGTGCTGAATTTGTTCTCTTCAGGACACAGATACACATCAATTTCTCATTGGCTGCTGGACAAATGTATCTGCAAACTCTGAACACAAGCCAAAAAGTTTACAAGACAATGCTATACTTTCAGAAGTTTCTGAATTAGAAATTAGTTTTTTAACTTTTGTTTGACTATGTTATAATGCATTTCATACATGAATAATTAATTTAAACCATTCTAAAATGAGAAGAGAAACATGTTATTATATTGATAGTCTCTCTTAAAACCAATGAAAATATATTTGTACGAAAAAATGTTATGGAACTTTCCCTTAGAGGCAGATTTACTAAAATATTGTTTTTTCTTATTTTTTTTTAATTCGAATAAACTCATTTCCACAAATGTCTGACATTGTATAAAAAAAATCTGAACTGCTAATAGCATGTGTGGGAAAAAGTTGTGAAAACTTGGTGGGGGGTGGTAAGTAATAACTTTATAAAATGGCTAAATGTTAATCTGACAGTAAAAATCAAAATGGGACCACACTCCTCTGCTTCATTCATAATCAAAAGGGGAACAAGTCAGGTGCCCCTTATCTCCCTTACTTTTTGATTTTTACTGGAGCCTCTGGCTATCGTCGCTAGAAATAACCCAGATATTCAAGGCTTCAATGGTGTTCTTCATCATCATAAAGTATGATTGCGCATGATGTTACATTGTTTATTACACGACCACTACTATCTCTTCCAAATCTATATTCCATTTCCAGCCTTACAATGAATTATACGAAGATGGAAGCTTTAAGCATAAATTTGCCACATGAATTAACTAAATGTGACAAATGTGCTGAAGGGCAGATGTTTACATGATTGGTGACTTCTGTATATCTGAGATTAGTTACTACAAAACAAAGTTAAGCTTTTTACATAAATGAACAAATTAATATGTTTGTCCCAAGGTACACATACAGTATGCCAGGGCAAATACTGGAGCAGCTTTCCATAACACTTTTTCTGGAAGGGGGCTCCCAGATAATGTGACACCATGTGCTCCCAGAATAAGGGAGGGGAACCTTGACTGGGTGGAGAAAAGTGAGGTAAAGGCTGGTTTAATACTGAAAAGGTGAAGGGATTAAAAAGTGGTTAGTTCTGGGTTTGGGTCCAGTTACATATCTTGGCAGCACGGACCAGCATCCTACCCTCCCTTACTGGCAATGGAAAGTTTGTATAATGGGGCTTCTTCCTGGGTTGGTGAAGCTTAGTGTCTGTCATGGCTTTGGGTGCCTGCAGAGGGCAATGCTTACTGAAGTGGGCTGGTATTCTCCACACTCAGTAGGATTTAGTTTGGTACTTTCTCAGGTTTTAGTTCCAGAAGGTAGATAATTTTGCTTTCACTTGCCCACTTAAAGGACATGTCAATCCACAAAATAAATTTTTGCCTACTAAAACAAAACATAATTCTAAGCAACTTTGCAATATACATTTATTAAAAATGTTTAGCGCTTTAAAAATTATTAGCAAATGTAATTGCTATAGGAAGCAGCATTTGCTGAACTCCTGGTTGTTTCTTTTTAAACAATGTTGCAAAGGTCAGTCTCCTCCAGCAAGTCAGGTCTGTCAGTCTGCTGCCTTGTGTTCCATTGTCAGAGCCACCAGAGCAGAGAATAGAAAAGGACAGACAAACACTACTTTTATTAGCAATTATATATACAATTTTGTAATGAATGTATATTGCAAAGTTGCTTAGCATTTTGTTAAAGCACAGTGCTGAGTGGCCAGCATGGCTGTTGGTATGTTCATTGTTATTAATAATATAGTTATATGTTAATGTTCATTTTAACCATTGTGCTAATAAAGCTGTGGTCTTTGGCATCCATCCTGGACTCATGTGGTGTCCTTTTATCTTTATCTGTCTGTGGTGGGATTAATTTGTGGCTTGGGGGTCCAAAAATCAGCACAACACAATATTCTTAAAATGATGGGTGGTCCTACTTTCATTAGGAGTAATTAGTTTGGGTTTTTAGTATTTAGTCTATATATACCTGTACATATACAGTATATTGGTTCTTTTCTTAGTTTACTAGCAAGTCCACTAGCATGGCAGGTGTTCCAGGTTAATGTTTGGGATAATATAAGATGCCCCTTAGAGGAAAACTAAACCCCCAGAATGAATACTTAATCAATAGATAGTTTATATTAAGTGACCTATTAAAGACCAAACTGGAATATTTATATATCAGTAAATATTGCCCTTTTACATCCTTTCCCTTGAGCTGCCATTTAGTGATGGGCTTTGTGCTCCCTCAGAGATCACATGACCAGAAATAAAGTAGCTCTAACTGTAACAGGAAGTAGCGTGGGAGCAAAAGGCAGAACTCTGCCTATTCATTGGCTGATGGGGCCTAGCATGTATGTGTGCCTTGGCTTGTTTGGGTGCACTGTAAATCCTATGATCCCAGGAGGCGGCCCTTGATTCTTAAAAAGGCAATTTTCTATGAAGGATTACCCATGGCATTTTCATGAAAATGGTTTATTTAGATGAAGCAGGGTTTTCCTTTAAAAGCAAAAGCTCAGTAAGTTGGTAAGCTCACAGCCTACCTGACTGCTTGAAAATGGTTGCTTCAGTATTTGCAAGTTGTTTAGATGATTAAAAGCAGTTATATTTAAAACCAACACTGGACAAATTTAGGATAATGTGCTATGACATAAGTAGTGCTTGTTATTACTCAAAGGAGGAAAGATACACATTGCACATCTTGTATATGTTTCTTCAATACAGGCCACCTCATGTTTCTGGTAGTGGGCTTTAAATAAAAACGGATATTAGATGTAACAAGAGTACTCATAAAGGTAGAAAGGAAAGATGCCACAAACTGGAGGTGGCATGTCTCCAACATCACTTTTCCTGTGTCTATTTATGTCAGAGATCAAGTATGAGGATTAAAATAAATTTGACAGATCCAAGAATTTATGATCCTTGGGAAAGTTGTGTGCTTAATAGTAATCAGGTTATATGAGGTCACTATGCTGAGTGAGTTCTAGGAAAGATTATTCTAAGAGATTTGGAAGTTCAAGCTCCAGTCTAGATCTCTTATCATTTGTTGTTCTAACTGTCTTTAAAGGGACACTCTAATCAGAATTAAAAAATGTTACTTTCCTTAAAACTAATATGTGATATTGTATGTAAGTGGTGCTGCTTCATTATTACTAGAAACGTTATTTAGTGCAACTTTTTGAGCTTGGGCAGAAAAACAGATTTCTAGTTTCTGTTTTCTGACAAACAACAGATGCACTTTCTTGCTTTATGGCAGAAATTCTAGATAAACATTCTGTCACAGAACACAAAGTAGAATGAACTACAGTTTATCTGAAATGTGTTAATATATAAATAGGTACAGGTACTGCTTACCTGGTATTTTCTAATAGCTTTAACACACTTAAATATGCTGCTGTTACGCGCTATTATTGATTCATGCATGCAGTCTAACTCCTTACATAACTCCAGTCTTGTAGATATCTTACACTTTACTTGCAGTCTTACAGACTTTGTTTTGATTCCTATGAGCTATTACAATACACTAGCAGCATCTTTTTCTATTTAGTGTTGTGCTGTATAGGTGTTTCTGTATAACTGTTGGGTATTTCTGTATTATTTTTGTAATTTATGTGTGGTCTCACCACTATGATGCCCCTATAACATCCCTCCCCCCACTTTCACGCCCTGGGTTTATCTGGCTTTGTTTTTTGTCTGCATTCACTTTGAGAAAGGCTAGACTGCTAGCCGAAATGACAGTCCATTTCTAATAAACACCCTTTTTTCTTTCATAAGTCCCTAGAGTGCAGTCTAATTCTATCAGTAAACTATTTTTTGATTCTGCACCCAGGCATTATTGTTTCATTTTACGTAAGTACTGGCTCGTGTCCAGCTTATAAATATATATATATATATATATATATATATATATATAATTAAATAACATAGAAATGCTAAAAAAGCAAGGTCTCTAAGAAATAACCTTATCCCATTTTTGCTTTTAGCTGTGCTATGCTAATTTTAAATGTATATATAGAGGCGCTTTAGTGTTATTTCCCTTTAAATGACACAGACATAACAATGTCTGGTTATGGCCTACAACTATTGGCTACATTGCCTTTTGTGCACATGGTCAGGGGGAATACTCAGGTGACAATAGGCTTAGGGTGGGATAAAAGGCAAGTACATGGAAACCAGCCCCGACTTAAAAAAAGAGATCTTAATGAAAAATACAACCAGGATCTGTTTGTTGTGAAGGTCTGGACCAGGATACTTCCACTTACTGCAAATGCTGTTTTGAAAGATTAAAAAGGTACAGACTGGTAAAGGTAATGATGTTTCTTAGCTGACAAGCATTCAGAGGTTTAATTGCTATCTCCATGAGGTTACTGAAGAAGTAATTATTGGTTTAACACTCTGTCACATAAAAAGACCTCCCCCTCAAGGGTTGAATGTGTGTCAGCTGAGCCACCTTAGACAATGGAACATCTTTGCAGTTGAATTGCTTGCGTGTCATTCCCACACTGGGAAACATAAGACTGACATTGCTCCACCTGGAGAAGGTAACCCTGTTGCCTATTCGTTGCAGGGAATAAAGGGACAAATTAAGTTATAAATGTAAGTTGTGAACAACAGATACCTGGACCCTCTTATGGGACCACTGTTCACTATATAACATGACTAGCCAGTTTAATTGCTTTCAATCAGTTTGATTGTATATGTATAGTTCACAACCACAAATCAAACATTGATACTGATGATGCCGGCTCTGGTACTTGCCAAGCTTTCCTTTTCCATTCCTTTTTCAGCACAACTTTTTTAAAACCTACTTTAAAGAAGCCCATTTATTAAAAAAATTGTGGAGAAAAGAGAAGGCTATAAGCAAGCCTAGACCAAACAACTAAGTCAGATTCCAAGAGCTAATATTGATCACAAGGATTATTTCAATTGAGATAAAACATAACCTTTAATAATACAAATAAAACCCCATGGAATTTTGTAAGAAAAAAACTGGTTGTATATTACAAGCCAAGTATATGGGGCAAGTTAAATAAAGAACCTAGATTTGGGCTGGTATGTGTGTATATCCCTGTATGTTGTAAATCTACCTTTTGCTCAGAATAATGCCCTTATGTGGGTTAAATGCTGTCAGCTAAATTGCACTTATTCAGTTCATAAAAAAACAAACTACCAGTGCAGAAAGTAATATGTGACAACTGAGGTGTCACTGTGGCAACCAGTGAGAATACATGGGACCTAGCTTCTCCCATGAGATATAAAGCATCCAACACTTTGATAAGAATAATTCAGAACGTTTACATTTTCCTATTTAATAGACCTTGGATTCCCAGAAGTCAACATTCCCTACTGAATATTTCCATATTTGTCTAATAAATTATGTTTAGGTGGTTCCCCTAACCCTGTGGTTGCCAGACTGTGGCAATACCTCACATATGGAGACCTGGAGAAGCAGTTTGGCCATGCCTGTGGAGCAGACACATATTTGGGTTTGAGACACATTTGCTCTCCTAGTTAGTTGATCTTGACTATTTGTAAGTAACCTGCTTGTAAAAATAGTGTCAAATTGTAAGCCTGAGATTCAATTTCAGTTCTGGTAAGTGGATTCCTTACCAAATATAAAAATATAAAAATTAATTGGCTGATGGGGCCTAGCATGTATGTGGGCCTTGGCTTGTTTGCACTGTGAATCCTATGATCCCAGAATGTGGTCCTTAATTCTTAAAATTTAATTTTCTATTTAGAAATACCCAGTATAACATACTACTAAGAAAGTATATTTTTATGAAAATGGTTTATTTAGATGAAACAGGGTTTTACAAATGAGCTTGTTTATGCAATATATTTTTATAGAGACCTACTTTGTTTGGGTGGTATAGCTTTAAATTGACAATATACACATTATACAATTATTGTTGCCCTTAATTTATATAGTGCTCAAGCACTTAATACAAGATAGTAGCCTGCTCATGAATGAACCCAATTATATAAGGAGCCAGTGTATATGATTTGCTTAGTTCTACAGGATGGTAATAAGTTGCCTTGTTGACTTTTTTTATACAGCAAGTAATGTAGGTGAAAAGAAATGGAATGGGAACTCTGCTTCTAGGTACAACTGTTTGTCAGAATCCAAAATGGAAGCTATTTATTGTAGTCATTATACAGAAAATTCATATGGATTTTCAGGTGAAAGTGATTTAAGCAGAGCAATTCAGGCTACCATATGTGAGGTTATTCCCATACATAAAATTCTCAATAAATACAGCTGATTTCCATTAAGCAAGCTCATGTGATTGGGAGTGGATACACTTTCCTTTCTCCCATGTGTTTCTAAATGTAAAGTTTTATTGCACTTGTTTATTGAAAACTTTTATACAATGAAATATCCAACTGAATGCAGCATGGGTAATAGGTCTTGCTCGACTAGGAGTCATTAGAAAAGTATGTGGAGTGTAAAAATCCATAATATGAACAATGTAATAACCACTACTGAAGAATATAACATTGCAAAAAATTTTCATTTTCTGAAAATTGCATTTTCTCTGTTTATTGCATTCCACCGTTAAACATGAGGATAGAGATGGCTATATTATAATTTTGTTGAAATTCTTTAACCAAACCACACACAAGGTTGTGGCAAACAGTTTTGTCTTGGAAAGACAACTGGAATCAATAGTGCAGTCCAAGATGGGCAGCAATTAATATGAAGAATATTTGTGGGCTGGAAAGAGTAGAGATGTACACAACTTTATTGCCATAACAATTGTGGAGAAATGCTGCCAAATTGTTTTTTGTGAAAAAGAGGCACCTGCAAGGATAGTAATGCTACAAACATATTATAGGTGAATAATAAACAGGAGCTATCGCTTCAGTTCATCCCTTCAGTCGCTGTTTGCCTATAACATATTTGTGGTGTTACCATATCACATGAGTAAGCAAGGCTACAGCATACAAATTAGGGGGTATTCTTATAGTATACTTATATTATAAAGAACAGGGTACATTATGAAAACAATTTAAATTATGATTTATGGATTTTGCATTTATTCTTTTGACGTTCTATCAGGGAAGCACTACTGTATACCCTGGGGATGTGGTTCCACAACTATATTATAGGCACCAAAAACTCTATTTGCTGTTTGGTATAATCAGTTTTATATAACCCAGGTATCACTGCTGTACACTTTCATATAAAGCCATTAAAAAAAAGTTTAGTAAAATAAACAGGATGATGTTTAAGCCAAAAACAGGTGAAAACCTCACATTGGATAAATACTGCTTTGAGTGGCCCTCTTGCTGGTTTAATTGAGAGTAAAGGACTGGATAATCATAGTTATTTGTTTTATAATTTTTACTTCACTGACTGCCTAATGATTACTGGACAGTCTGGTCGTAAGTATTTTAGTAAACACAATTTAGCTAAAAAAAAACTGTGCCTGCCATGTCTCTATTTGTGCTGTTTAACACTGCTACAAAAGCCCTGCAAATCCAGATAAGAAAAGTTGGTTAATATTTATTCTTCTTCTAGAAAAATGGCAATTATGTGCTTTTTTTACTTGGCCCTTGTGATGAGAGAATTTGTCCAGTTTCACTTTTTGCAATACAGCCAATATTCATTAAAAACATTGAAGGCAGTGGGCATTTTTTCTCAGTGACTTTTTCCATGCCATTCAACTTTTTTTTAACTGCACATTTTTTTTTGCAGCCATTGGAGTCTATGGCTGTTTTTTGTGGCAAAGCCTGGCAAATAGAAATTTTGCTCATCACTATTTTGCTCCCACCATCCTAATTTGATACTGGGCAAATTACATTAGCAGGCAAAAGTGTAATTTTATCAGCAGGAAGCAAGAACATTTCAGGAACCCCACATGTACTACCCAGCTCTAGAACTTTAATGGACAACATACAGTAGACATTAGGGATCATCTACAACTGCAAGTGCGGTGTGCATTGGGTGATGTATAGACTTCTTCCTCAGATCTAATTTAAGCCTATAATAATAATTCACTAATTATTAGTGAATTCTAGTGCAAAATAATTATGGTTGTAGGCATTTATTCTAAAATGTCAGGATCCTGACCTCTTCTCTACTGAGTATCTTTACATATAACCTGATTTAGTGTCATGTTGGACTTTCTGCAGATGGCATTGCTGATTGACAAGAGAACCCTCAGCAGGCTTCGAAATACAGAATCAATGCAAAGGTCTTTCCAATGGCGACTCCTACTGTTGCTGGTGGAAAGCTTTTTTAGAGCAGTTTGACGCCCGCAATAGCAAAGATCTATCACGGGTGACTGAACTGCTCCGATTCTTCCCCTAAGGAGGGATAAAAGTATTTTGTTTATAATTGTTTAGTAAGCTATGTGTGTGAAGAAAATAATTAGCAAAATTCATTAGAACTAGTTCGATTTGTAAATGAATGAATCACTCAGCTAATGCAGAATTAAACTGCTTAAACTAAACTTAAACTAAACTGACAGACAGAGATTGGGGTAGATAGACCAACAACTGAGAACTGATAAAAGGAAATGGGATTAGGCCACTATCAGAGAACAGGAATAATTTTGTAGAAACTCTCCATATGGTAAAATGTACATATTTATAAATATTTATACACCTACCCAAGAATATTACTTTTTCCAAGCTGTTACTGTTAATTCAACACTTTTTATTATTAATTACAGAAAAAAATGTCGCCAGAACAGAGGTCAATATTCATGTTAATATGCATGCTTGGAAGAAGTATTTGTATGATTCCCTCAGAGCCTCAATGATATTTGCTTGTTTTATATAATACTTTTTAGATCAATGTAACCGAGTGAGGTTTGTAAATATAGTAATGTTTGTGAATTTTGGTACAAATAGTGCTCTTTCCTCAGTCATATACTGTATGTGGAACAAAGAATGTAAGACTAGTAAAGTATTTCCATTCATCCATCTGTAAGAGCAAAATATATGTATGTATGTTTTTTTGCCAGCAACATAGATTCTACGTTGCTAGCAATTGCAAGTGTTAAAGGGAAGGTAACTATAAACAATCAAAATATTTGTTTCTACTTTTTTAAATGAAACAAAAAAGTCCCTCCTTTACTTATCAAGGCTTATGGCTTAGTATCAAAGTTTCCTCTTCTTCACAAAGTTAATAAGATAACTATAAGGGAATGCAATAAAAGTTGTGGAAAAAAAAAATATACACAATGGGAACAAATGTTTTTCGTTTTAGTGTGTTAGTGATTGCTTTTCCCTCCTTGTGTAAATATTTAGTAAACCCAATACCCATATTTATCTTTATAAAGATATGAGGGAACGTGTAAAGGTGGCCATACAGTACACCGCACATTTGGCGAGGTCGAGGGTGGGCATAGGTGCCGTTGGTTTGGGGACTGTACCAACGAGCCACAGCGGCTTCCAATCCGATGAAAAATCAAACTTGCCTGATCAAGGTCTGGCCAATTTAAGGCCAGATGTCGATAGGCGAGGCCCGTCGGCTTTGCCCATACCGGGGCAGATAAGCTGCTGAATTGGTCTAAAGGACCAATTTCGGCAGCTGAAAGCAGCCAATGTATGACTGCCTTAAGTCTGAGTGAGCAAAGCTTAATTTGAGTGCAATCACCATGCTTTTTTCCCACAATGCAGCAGTTATCCAAGAATTCCAGTGTCATTGCAGTTACAAGGGGCAATGTACTTGGTACAATTGCAATGCACTTAATGCAATTACGTTTGATTCACTGAAATTACTTAACTTTGTACGCATTTTGTTGAAATTCAGGTGTTTGGTGTGCAAGTGATGTCTGCTTCTATTGATGGTTGGTGTGAAGGAAAACTTATTGCCACCCCCTGGTCAGAAGGTGGAAGTAGTCCAGGGTTTCCCTGCATCAACAGGTGCTGAACTGGGATGGTGGGAAGGTCTGAGTGGTGCCAAGCACAACTATACAGAAATGCAAGAAGCACATTTTTAATAAAAGGCATACAACTGACTGTGGGGAAATTTTAGGGAATGCAACTGCACTTGCAGATGTATGTGAGCCCTATGGTGGCTTAACTTTATTATTACATTAACTGCTGTTTCTGAAAATTAATTTTTTGTAAAACCTGAGGCTATGGAATGTGCATTAATACTCCCATTTTGTGTAAAGGTAAAATTTAATGCCACCCAAAGAAAACAATAAAAGTGTACCCTCTAATGGTCAAGTTATCATAAAACATGGTACAAGGCTTGTTTGGCATTACCTGGCTATTTTTTTTTTTTGCAAAAGACATTTCTCAGAACTGTATAGTACCTTGTATGTTACACAATCACTAGAGTTGATCTTTTTGGTTCACAGTAGCTATATTTATTATTTGAAACCTAGATAAAAGGTTTTTTTTCCAGTTAAAGGGGAACTCCACCCAAACACAACAAAAGCTTTTTCGAAAGTCAACATAATTTTAAGAAACTTTGCAATATACATCATTTAAAAAATATGTGGCCTTTTCATGATTTTATGATGTAAATAATATGGTTATCTAAGTCCAGCCCCCTGTTTGCCTGCTAATTTGGCTGACTACTTTGAGACTCCAAAAAACATGTAACAGTAGCTGATTGCCTTTAGCCTGCATCCAACAAATCCCACAATTCTCTCCACAAGTGATGTCAATAAGGAAAGGAACATCACAGTGCAATGCATAGTGGGTTATGTAGTTCCCGCATGCTGGATTTTAGCATTTAAATGGTATTTATTCATACTTTGTGAACATTGATAGGTATATTAGGGGTTTCTGTGTTGTGTGGGGCTCTTTAAGAAATTTTGGTTCAGAAGCCAGGGATCCCCTTTAATGCTATCCCTCCCCTCTACAAAAGGAGTGCAACAAAACAGAAATATGATTAAAACATAGGAGATTTATTTACTTCAACAATGAATTAAGCTTTAACCTATACAAATGTTCTATTTAAAAACAAGTTTAATAAAAGAAGATAAATATGCATATTATAGCGTAAAATTGACTCCTATTAAAAATTTGGAAAAATGATCAAAAAACTTACGTTTACCAACTATGGTGTAAAGCTGCAACTGTATTTGGATAGACATTGAGACATTATGTGGCCTGTAGTAATAATAAACATTTCTTACATGAAAAAAAAAAAGCAACTGCATATGCCTCTGTTTATGTTGTTCATAGTGATACAGGGCCAAAGGACAGACTGCAGAAAAAATGAGGACAGGGAGGGCAACTATAAATCTTCCTTTAGTAGAGAGACCACCCTTTTGTGTCTCCTATTAAATATCCTTATGGCACAAGATGATGTCGGCCAGTTGATTGATTGTGTGAATACCCTCAGATGTGGGGGTGACAGGCTAAAATTGGTTAAGATTCTAGAAATGGCTTTGACCTGTAAATTAGATACAATGTGTGCCAAATGTCTCTGTAGGGATTCTACAATATTACTATTTATTTAGTATGGCTTTCTGATACCTTAGGGGTATTTTGTACCTTTGTTGTGATTGGTCTATTTATTGCTACATTTTGCAATCATAACAGCTAGTATACCTCCAGGGGAGCAATCCAAGTCTCAAGGGCAGATTTATCAAAATGTGAGTTTGTGTAGCTTAATACACCAAAAATCACCCATGTTCTATTATTCCTATAGGATTTTTAGAAGCATATTTATCAATGGGTGAAAATTAGAGTTCACCATTAGAAAAATGCTTCTAAAAATCCCATAGCAATGAATAGAACATGGGTGAGTTTTTATGTATTAAACTCTAAACTCCCATTTTGATAAATCTGCCCCTTAGTGTATGAGCTGAGTAAAGTCACCCATTTGGTGAGTAAAAAATACATCAAAACTATATTTTGGTTGGGTTTGTATTTACAATTGCAGTTGTATTACATTGACAATATTTTATACTGATGGAAACCGTTGCTATTTTTCCTAATGGTATTATTGTTGGGAATCATTTACATTGTTTATTTTTGCCTTCCACTTTGCTTGCACTATATATACTGTAAGGATACTCACCGTGTTCGCCGCGTTGTCCGCCGTCGGCATGGTTTTCGTCGCTCAGTGCGTGTCGCGGGCTGAACGTCGCGTCGCATTGTGCGCATTCTCGCGCTCGTCCTGGTGCGCGCGCGGTTATGCGCGCGCATCCATTGAGACGGGTTGCGTACATGCGCGGCGACTTTTCGCGAGCGCGTACGGTGAAATTACGCGCGCGTATAGCGTTACGCGGCGTGCGTCTTGACGCACGTCAGGTGCATTGCGTGCGTCTTGACGCCCGTCCCCCTGGGCTATTTAAAGCTGGTTACAATGCCTATCAGTGCCTGGTTATCACGGTCCACTCCTAAGATACCTAGCCTGTTCCTGTTCCTGATACTTCGGTTTGACCCTGTTCTGCTTTTGACCTTCCGACTACTCTCTGTTCCTGACTTTGGCCTGTTTACCGTTTAAGAACCTCTGCTGCCTGACTCGACCCGGATCTGCCTGACCAAGCCTTCGTCTCATCCTTGTGTACCTCGTTTCCGGCCTCACCGGCTACTCGTCACTCCCTCAGTTCCCTGTACCATCTTCAGGTGAGCTTAGGCTGTGTGGGGCGCTCGTGGGTCTCTCTCTCTACACGTCTGATCCTACCTGGTAAGCCTGACAATATACTATGTTGTGGTTTCTCACATACTGCCCTATCGGAAATGAAGACTGGGGGTGTCTAAATATTTCATTAGCTTTCACTTTTTATATGTTTTACAATGGGCTCGTTTTGAGCCCGCAATATTTTATGATTCTACGGAATTACGGAAAGGCTCAATTATAAGCAAATAATTCTAATTTTAAAAAATTATCTCCTTTTTCTATAATAATACAACTGTACCTTGTACTTGATCCCAACTAAGATATAATTAATCCTTATTGGAGGCAAAACAATCCTATTAGGTTTAATCAATATTTAAATGATTTTTAGCAAATTTAAGTTATGGAGATCCAAATTACGGAAAGATCCCTTATTCGAAAACCCCCAGTTCCCGAGCATTCTGGATAACTGGTCTCTTAACTGTATAAAATATATTGATATATAATATATATAATCTACAAGGCTGCTTTAATTTTTTCCTTTCTTAAAAATTTTGAGATACTATATATATTTTATTTCAGTCTTTTTGTTATGTTGTAATTGGAAACCCAAGATATATATAGTTAAAGATTTTTTTTATTTGTAAGATTTTTTCATTCATTTATTAAAGGGCACCTTGCAGTTAAGTTACTAAATCTGGCTTAATAACTAGAGCAATTTACTGTTACCCTGCACTGGTAAAACTGGTGTGTTTGCTCCAGGAACACTACTATAGTTTATATACACGTAAATAAGCTAATGTGTAGCCATGGGGGCAGCCATTGAAGCTGGAAAAAAGGAGAAAAGGCACAGGTTACATAGCAGATAACAGATTAGACACCATTGTATTCTACAGGGTTTATCTGTTATCTGCTATATAACCTGTGCCTTTTCTCCTTTTGAATGGCTGCCCCCATGGCTACACACCAGGGTTTTTATATAGTAGTGGTTCTGAAGCAAACACACAACTTTTACCAGTTCAGGGCAGCAGTATATTATAGTTTAATTTCGTTAATCCATTTTCATTTTTTGGTGTTACTGTTCCTTTAAGGCAGCCATACAAGGTAAGATTTCATACTGCTAAGCAATCATAAATGTTAGGATTGGTCCAATAGTACCGTCTGACAATATTGTCCCAGAAATGATGAGACAGGTTTAAAAATTTTGGTCAGAACAAGAGTAAAATTACAGTAATACAGTGCTTTCAGAAAAAAAAGGTAACAGTGATTCCCTCTCCCAGCTTTAAAGTGTTCATTGAGTCCCAGCAACCCCCAGCTGTGACCCCAGCATAGAACAGTTGCTTTATTCCCTTTTGCATAGTGGATGCAGAATTTCATGTTTCAATGGCCCCAGCATGTCATTATACCATTGCCTCAGTATTTCATGACGCAGTGCCCCCACCATTCCATGGTATGAGTGACCCCAACAATATTACACAGTGGCCCCAGCATATCCAGACACAAATACCTCATCATTTACTAAAACAGTGAAGGATCCCGACAGTTTCACCACAGTGCTATCATCATTTTAAAACAAAGTGGCCCCAGTATTTCATGAAAGACTAAGTGATTGCAGAGTTTTATGATACTCTAGTGACCCAGCACTAGAAGCTCCTGAGCTCAACAGAAAAATTATTTTAGGGCCCCTAAACTTTGGAAATAAGATATTTTTGAAACTGGGCCCCTGCAACACTGGGCCCCTCTACCTCTACCTAAACAGTCACATGGTCAGCTTTGCTCTGTAGTTACACCACTTCCAGCCATATATGACACAGTGACTTTAGTATTTCATCACACCTTATTATTTCATTATGCCCTTGCTGTTGGGGCCTATGATCCAATTTTTATTTTATCATTGTTTGTTTAATTATTGTAAAACTCTGTGTAACTTCCTGGAGCCATATAAGTTCCTAGCAATATTCGACACATTAGTAACAGAATTTCAGAGTTGCTCCAGCCTCCCAGAAATATATAATACAGTGATTTCAGCATTTCACAACACAATGGCCCTAGCATAGTAGGGTACGATCTCTCCTCCAGGTCAGATCTCCATGTACTACCCTCACTGCTTTAGGTCCCCTCACACATTCTACTCTGTGTGAGTATGCACAGAGAGACACATTAAAATGCATGCAAAAAATGCTCTGAGATGCTAAAATTGATTTGCTCAATTCATAGTAAATGCTATAGTTTACTAAGGAGCAGATTTACTAATGCATTCGAACGCTCCGAGCATATTTTTGCTGACTTTTTCGACGCTTGCGCGACTTTTTCGTACGCTTACGCGAAAAACTTGTAAGCATTTTCACGATATTTGCGATCTTCAAAGATTTTCATATCCAATACGAATTTTTCCCATTCAGGATTCTAATTTGTGATTTGATAAATCTGCCCCTAAATGTTACATTCTGCCCAAAGGAATGCAAATTGTTGAAAAAATAAAAAGAAGTGGCTGGATCACATCCTGCTAGCACCCTCCCCACTTCAGCCACTGCATTATCCTTTTTCCTCACAAAAACAAACTGCACCATCACACAGGTCAAACAAAACACGAAGCACATACACTTGCAATTAGACTTTGTTTTGTTTCACATTAGAAACCTTAGTATTCATTGCATCTGTCCCCCTAATAAATTTTGCTTTAATGTGCTAATTTCTTCTATAACCCTCCAATAAATACTATATTATCTTTGTCAAATGTCATCCGTTTAAAAAGCAGACGTGATTATGTCTTGTTTATGTTGCCTTCAATGTCAAAAACTCTACAATTCAGTCACATATGCAGCCCTTTTTCATGTTAAACCCTTTATCAAACCCTTTAAAAACCATTAGCTACATACAGCCATTTTTATATCCCATCTATAATTAACTGAAAATCTGCTTTCATACCAAAATTTTCATGTGTCACGGATCTGTATCTGCTACTTTATGATGGAAATCAGTGCATTGATCCTGCCTATCATGCAGACTACAAAGACATCTAAGGCCCACATCCATGTTTAGATTGTTTTTTTTTAATTAGAAAATAGAATAGAGTCTATTTATCAGAAATGTCTATCATTCATTTTTTAAACTTATATGAACCCTAATGTTGGATTAGCTGTTTGTGCCAACAGAACATTTACTCCCTACATAATAATTTTTCATGAACAATAACCTATAGCCCCCATATAATGACAGGAAAATATATGAGAAATAAACCCTGCATGTAAAATAGGGTTTATTATACCCGTAAATATCATAAATATAACCCCTTAAGTGTTTCATATTTCCTTGTTAGTGGCTATTTCGCCTTATTGTAAGTTTCTGACATTGAAACGTTTGTGAACCAAATTTGCCCAGCCTAGAATGTGTTCTCTATGTAAATGTGACCAGCCCACAAAAATGAAAAATGCTAGACTGTGAAGACAAACTTGCATTATGTGATTTTATTATTTGTTTATAGAGTGTATCAGGAAATTAAATGTGAAAAGGATTTTATTAACTAGGAGATATATTTTACAAACTATCAATGAGAATATACACTGCCATACATCCAAGAGAATAAGAAACATACTGCCAAGATTCAGGTGGTTGTTCCAAGTAAATAACGTATTAGAGTAAATTAATTTGGCTCTGACAGTAGCTGTATCAGCATAATATATTATTTAGATGTTTTTATTACTAATTACAAGCACTTGCACAAAATCTTATTGTGTGGTTTTACTCTCTTGTTTTAAAGGAAAAGATTCATTTTCTTCTACAGTTAATCTAAGTCAGCATGCTTGTGCGGGTATTCTCCTACTTAAATAATTTCTAAAAGACTTGCTTGGATGGCGACTGTTGTTCCTTACTACATAATTAGTAGTAAGGTCTACTGCAGGCATATCCATATTTACTCTTTAAATTGCATCAGGGTTGGAAGTACAGCTGAAGTAGCAGGTGTGCTTGCACTGGGGCACAGTCACTTTTAGAGATTCAGTAGGGCTCATTTATAAACACGGGGCTAATTTGCACCTGCGCAGGAACCCATAGCAGCCAATCAGTGATTACCTTTTTTAACCAGCTGCAAGTAGAACAATGAGAGCAAATATCTGATTGGTTGCCAAAGGCAACTGCAGGGTCGGAACTAGGGGTAGGCACAAGAGGTACCTGCCTAGGGCGACAGGCAGGTACCTCTCCTGACTACCCCTAGTCTGCACTCCCTTATCATTGCCCCCACTACTTGTCATTGCACGTCGAGATCCCTGCCCCCCACGAAGGCACTGCACATGCATGTGCGCACACGCGCCAGGGGGGTTGCAGGGGTGAGGTGGCCCACCTGGTTGCCTAGGGTGCACAGTTGGCTGGACCTGCCACTGAGTAACTGCCTAGGTGTAAATTTGCCTGGTGTTTATAAATAGCCCCCACTGAGTTCACAATTTTGAAAGAGTACAGTGGGGGGCAAATAAATTGCCCTGGCACTCTCCACTTCATGGTTTGCAACTGTAGCAGACTCAAAATTTACATTTTAAACATAGATGTCCTCTTAAGTGATATATGACAGACAATTTCTTCAAATTAGACTTTTAGAGGGGTGCTTCACCTTTAAGTTAACTTTTAGTATGTTATAGAATGCCCTATTCCTAGCAACTATGCAATTGTTAATTTAAAGGTGAACTACCCCTAGCAGTTTATTAGTGTATGTGAGAAATTATTTTTTTCATGGTTTCAATGGTTTTTTGATTGGGAAAGTCCCCAGCACAGGGTTGCAACCACATTTTCCAGAACAGACACTTTTGGACTTGTGAAACACCACTGTACAAGCCAAGTCACCAAACACATCTGAAATCAGATATTAATCAGGAGGGTTTGGCCACAGTTTCTTTCTAAAGGTGGCCATACACAGGCTGCTGGTAGTCTGAGTTGGTAGTTTATCGGCCTGTGTATGGGGCCCTTTTGACGGGCCTTCCCAAAAAATATCTGGCAGAAAATTGTCAATCCCAGGCTTAAAAATGCCACTGGGACAAGGAACGCATTGGTGTGATATGTGATATGATATTGGTGTCCATATTGGGGAAAGAACCGCTCCTTTAGCGACCTCGTCAAATGAGTGGATCTTTCACTGTGTGTACAAAAGAGGACTTCTTTATCCATGTCAGTCATGACTATACAGTATCTTTACTTAAAACTTATAACACATTGGCATCTGTTCTGCTTCCTCTCTACAATCTGTTAACATTGTAAGGGCTTATGGTCTTACCTCTGTGGTCAGTCCTAGTCTATGCTCCTTCCTCCATCTGTTGTTAGCCCTTCTCTGTGTTCTTTTCTTTATCCTCTGTCAGCCCTCCTGCATCAACCCCCATAAGCTTAACTCTTACCCAGGGCTGGACTGGCAATCTGTAGAATGTGGCAAATGCCAAAGAGGCTGCTGTAAGATGCCATAGACATGTTTTTCTAACAACTGTTTGTAAATGTACTGTCATGCAGAGCTTCAGGACTTTTATCATGATTGGTGTTGGTATCCATGCAGAGACCCAGGGTTCGTGTTTACTCAAGCAAAATTGTAACAGGTGACTTTGAAGTGATAATGTAATATTTTCAGCAAACTGTCAAAGGATAATTTAGCACTGTCTTTGAACAGAAATTGGGATGTTACTAGCTGCAATAAATGTACTCTTCCAATTTTGTCATTTGTACAAATAAAACTAGAAAATATATCTACATTATTTCAGGATAAAGTTTCTACTTTATTCCCTAGATCAGTACTCTCCAACTTCTGCGGTGCCGAGGGCCGGAATTTCTCTAGCATACATTGTGGAGGGCCGCTAATGGAAGCCGCTCCCCTTTTTTGAACCACACCCATTTTATCACAATGGTGGTAGTGCAGCAAAAACCCAAATGCTTGGTCCTCACTGCGGGGATATCAACAGTTATTCATATATGAAAGAATTAGATTATGTCCATATGCCTCCTCCTCCCCTGTGGATAGCACAGCAACCCCCAGCAACATAATTACACACCTTAGGGACCATTTAATGGCTGTTTCCAACTACTAACAAACTCCCAGAACAAACCCCTGCCAGGTTCACCACTCACAGGCAGCATAGGGCAGGCAGAGTATGGCACACACAGGCAGAACTCTGCCTCCCTTATGCTGCCTGTGTGTGCCATACTCTGCCTGCCCTATGCTGCCTATGTGCCATACTATGCCTGCCCTATGCTGCCTGTGTGTTCCATACCCTCCTTGCCCTATACTGCCTATGTGCCATATTTTGCCTACCCTATGCTGTCTGTGTGTGTGCCATATACACAGGCAGCATAGTCCAGGCACTACATACAATGTCTGAGGTGTGAACAGGTGAACAAGGTGGATGATTACAGCCTGAGCCTGAGGTGTGAACACTGCAGGGGGTGAACAATGCTGAAACTAAAAGGTGTGAAAAACACAGGGGATTACATATTTAAACATTACAGGGTGATTACAGCCTGAATCTGAGGTGAGAACCATGCAGGGGGCCAGTTAATCTCAGTACTGATACTATTTAAAGCTTACACAAAGGTAAGCCATCAAAGCAGCCAGACAGGTGGGGGGCCACACAGAGGGGGGCCGCGGGCCGCCAGTTGGACAGCACTGCTCTAGATAATTGTTTCCTTTTCAATATTTCTATTTTTTTTCAAGATTGAAGTCCATCAGCTATTCAAATAGGAGAAAATTATTATACAATGTTTTCTTAAAGAAGAACTAAACCTCTCTAGGTACAACAGTCCCCCTTAACTACCCTCCATCGCCCCCCCCTCACCTTTCCCTTCTCACACAGCATATTACATTGAAAAGTGGCCCTATTTGAACACCTGACCTAAAAAAGCAGAGCAGGGCAGCAGAGTACCTGGGTGCCATCTTCTGTCCATTAGAAAATGCTTGGGGTCTCACTGGTGATACAGACCCTACAGCATGTGCAGTTGCGGCTAGAAGCTACATGATCAGCTTTAACTGCGCATGATCATGTAGGGTCCGTGACGGCGATGAGACCCAAAGCATTTTCTAATGGACAGAAGATGGTACCTAAGTACTCTGCTGCGCTGCTCTTTTTTTTTTTCATGAAACCAGTGCAGCTAGAATCAGAAATTATTAATCCGCCTTGGAGCATTAGCTTATATTGAAAAGCTCATTTTTGGTTTGATGATTTGCAACAACCCCTAAGCTTAGCTTCACAACAGCTGCCCAGAGCACACTGTCCATGTGCAGTGTTACTGACATTTCTAACAAAATCCAAGATGGGAAGCTCCTGTGACAACTGGATCATTGCTGCTATAGAAATGCTGTACCTTTGGGCTGGTGCAGTAAGTTGAGTATATAAAATATGCCATTTTTAAGCCATATTTATTTTTAGGGTTTAGTTCTTCTTTAACTAACTGGCATATCTGAACTATATTCTCATTTACCTTATAAGAATAAGCACCAACACAAATATGCACAAAAATAATATTTCTTGTTCTCGGTATCCATTTGCTTAATTATTTTACTGAATATTTATAGAAATAAAAAGTAAAAGTATAAGCCATGTACAGATTGGGTATATTTTTCTTTAATTATAATCACAGAACTAGCTTGACAAGGAAAACATAACGAATTGACATAAATATACTTTTATTCTATGTAACCTAGTTCCGAAAGACCCAGCTGGTAAAGAATTTGTTAATCCTTCTCTCTAGCCGTGCAATACTGGATTTTTATAGACCTCATAATTTATTTTAGGCAATAGTGCCATTTCCTTCTTTAAAAACCAGCAGGATTTGTTATGCAAAAGAACTGCTCCTACATTGTTGCTTCTTAAGTTTCTCATTTCTTGCCAAAAAAAAAAAAGGGAAAATGATAGAAAAGACCAGAGAATAAACAAAAGAAACACAGTGCACTGACATTGTTTCTCTGTGTCTAAATTTGTATCTTCATGTTTTAAAAGCCTAATAACCTGAGAGAGAAAAAAAGTCTTCTGTGAAGTTGATGGCAATCAGATTTATTTAAAGAAAATGTTTTCCAGTCACTTCCTTGGCTTGACATGTAATGGCAATAACATTCTCGTAATAATTCTCTCTTAACGAGAAGAGGTAACTTGAGCTTATATGTCAAGTGAATGAAAACTAGCATTTAGCATTTCTTTATAATGGCATCAAAAATCTGCATAAGAATAAGTAACATGGGATAGTAGGTACATTTTATTAAACAAATCATGTGTGTGATGTTAAGATTATCTTAACTGTATGAGGCATATATTATTGATGCCTCCTAGCAGAAATGTCTAAATACAATATTGTGCTTCAGGAAAGGTCATGGCACTTGGTATAATTTCCTGCAATCCACTCTGATACATGCACTGTGTACTCATACTTACATCAAAACATTTTCTTCTGTGGACTAGAGCTATTGTAGCCCCACACAGTAACAAGAGGCAAGAATTGGATGAATATGTTCCTTTTCTTCATTTTGCAGTTAGAAGTTATTTCAGCTCTTTCACAAATCAAATATTCTTCATTAACTATTCAGTGATGTGTGCATTTAATATTAATGGCAATAATAATAATAGATAGTTGTATAGTGTTTTTCTTCCTACAAAGTTTCTATATGGTGACATTTTAACCTATATCAGTGCAGCCTAAATTCATGCCTCAAGGGTTCAGGATTTAAATATATCCATCCTTCACAATATATATAAGGGCATTAGTGATCCAATCAGTTTGAATAAATCACATGTATTTAACCCTTTCTATGCTGCAGGGGTTTGGTCTTGCTTTGCAATGAATTGCCAGTAAGTGCATGCCACTGCATTCTGTAGATTAAAAAGAACCCTGGAACTGTAGAAAATACAGAAATTACATAATGGTACTTTGGGGTTGCAAGGGTTGTGGATTCTATAGATGGTGGTATGTAAATAATGTTCTTCTAGTTACACACCAGAAATATTATATGGAAACCAAAT
This sequence comes from Xenopus tropicalis, assembly GCF_000004195.4. NCBI lineage: Eukaryota > Metazoa > Chordata > Amphibia > Anura > Pipidae > Xenopus > Xenopus tropicalis. The sequence continues at coordinate 99,690,061 of NC_030682.2, read as the reverse complement.
AAAATAATGGGAAGCCAAATAATATTCCTTCACTGTAAGTGATGCCCATAGGACTGGTCTATGGTCTAGGCTAGGGCACTGTAGCATCATAATAATGGGTTGCTGGATTCTGGGACTTGAAGTCTCTCTGCTTTCTATAGTGGGTGGTGTTCTTTGTTCTATGGAAAACAGAGGAACTTCAAGCTCAGAATCCATCGCTTCACAATCTGCTGCCTAGCCACCTTAATTGCCTGTTTGTCCAGATTCCGCTGGAAGGAAACTGGTTTGATTTGTGTTATTTGCAAAACACCAATACATTGCTTACAATGCCCATCCCCAAGTCAGAAATAAACATATTAAGAAAAAGTGAACTTAATACAGAACCCTCTGGAGAACTCTGCTCCAAGCAGAGGATGAATGATTGACAACCAAACTCTTTACATGACCCACCTGTGTTCAGCACATGGGCCTGTGCGAGTACAGCCACATACAGAAAAATGGAATGCTTTTCTTCCTTCCCCTGTGGTGGAACGCAGGAGAACACCACTGAAGGGGAGCGCAGATAAAAATGCTCATCAGCAAGCCCTTAGAGCTTAATTATTTTTTTTGGTCAGTTGATTTCTGAGGGAACACACAGCCCATCAAAAAATGGTGGCTGTAAGATGAAAAGATGTAATTGGGCAATTTTTACTCATATATATATATATATATATATATATATATATATATATATATATATATATTTCACTTTGATAAGATTCCTTAATAGGCCATTACCAAGATCAACACACCTTTAGTTTAGCAAGCTGCTGTCTATGCGTCACTCTGGAAAGATCACATCTACTGCAACTCCAAGTTACTCCTAGCTTCACCTTAAAAAACAACACTGAACACATTATAGTCTTTTATGGTCCAGACAATTAATGGTTTTAACTAGACTGAAACAATTGTAAAAATGCTAATAAAAACATTAATGGGACTATCATAATTCTGTTCTTCCACTACTAGGTAATGGCATATACTGGAGGTCCCAGGGGCTTTGTATTATAGTTACATAGGGTTGAAAAAAGACCAGAGTCCATCAAGTTCATCCCTTCTAAGTAAACCCAGCACACACAACCTATATTACCAATTTATACCGACACATACATAAACGATATATTCAAACATTAATACTAACTCCCTCTTAAAGGCATTAACAGAATCTGCCGTTACAACATCACTAGGAAGGGCATTCCACAACCTCACTGCCCTCACTGTGAAAAAGCACGCTGCTTCAAATGGAAGCTCCGTTCCTCTAATCTTATCTGCCTATAATCCCCTCGAATGTATTTGTAGAGAGTAATCATGTCCCCCTCGCAAGCTCCTCCTTTCCAGAGAAAACAACCCCAACCTCAACAGTCTAACCTCATAGCTTAAATCTTCCTTTACCAGTTTAGTTCTAAATAAAGCCTACGGACATTCTCCTATATGTAATAAAAGGCACAATATTGGTCCTGGTGCAGTAGCCCAGAGAACCAGTAAGATTTCTGCTTTTAAACAGGTGATCAATAATTGCTATGTGCTGATGCATTGCTATAGGTGATAAGGCATTTAATAACACAACCATTATTGTAGCTTACAAATCAGCTATAAGTAGGATCACAATATAGTGATGCACAAGTTGGCCAGGTGCAGAACCCATTGCAACCAAGAAGCAGGTAGTAGTTTTTGGTCACTAGTTTAAAAGCATATCTTATTGGTTGTTATGAGATACTGCATTTTGGCAAAATAGTAAATACAAGGTTATACCTTACTTTATATTTATATATAATAGTGGTATCAAACATACTCTTTATTTACTAACTCTACAAGATAGCTGTTCCCACTGATACATTAAGTATATATCTATATATACAGTAAGTGCTTAATGAACACATTATTTTAAAATGAAAAAAGTTGGAAAAATAAAAAAGTCTTATTCACACGCACTGGGTAAAAAAAACATGTTAGGCTTCTTCAGTCTGAATTAAATATTTTTCTCTTGTTTACTCAAATGCTTTTCTTAAAATCATTTTATATTAAAAACAAGATACGGAAGCAGAGAAGTAAAGTGGAAGGCTTAAAAAGACATTAAACTGCTGTACTGATACAGGTACATAACAATGTAAGAAAAGTACTAGAAATAAAATTAAGGCAATGTAGCTGAATACAAACAAATTAAAGTCAAGCAAATTACTCACAGCTTGTTTCAAAATAATCATTTGTTTTGGCTGACAGCATTTTGGATTTTAGGAAACAGGCATTCAAAACACAGTTGTTTCATGCATGTAGAAGCCAATTCACCAACTACTAAACACCATGTCCTTTCCAGTTTATGAAGCTTCAATTTCTCCCTCTTCTGATGATCATTTAACAAAATATCTTCCATCTTAACATTTGTCAAAAATAATTTGCGTGCTGAATTGCAACATTCTGAAAATTCAAACTGTAACCTATTTTAAAGCTGAACTCCTGTTTTATAAACTGCACAAATCTTAAAGAAATAGAAGTCGGGAGTATCAAGGGCTGGATCTGAATCTCTACCCAATCTCCCTTCTTTCTCTACTACTACCACTCCATTTTATATTACTTTTCCACTATTCTCTCCATGCAGTCTCTCTTTGCTTTTTTCCTTTATATACAGTGTTGTGAAAAACTATTTGTCCCCTTCCTGATTTCTTATTCTTTTGCATGTTTGTCACACTTAAATGTTTCTGCTCATCAAAAACCGTTAACTATTAGTTAAAGATAACATAATTGAACACAAAATGCAGTTTTTAAATGAAGGTTTACGTTATTAAGGGAGAAAAAAAACTCCAAATCTACATGGCCCTGTGTGAAAAAGTGATTGCCCCCCTTGTTAAAAAATAACTTAACTGTGGTTTATCACACCTGAGTTCAATTTCTGTAGTCACCCCCAGGCCTGATTACTGCCACACCTGTTTCAATCAAGAAATCACTTAAATAGGAGCTACCTGACACAGAGAAGTAGACCAAAAGCACCTCAAAAGCTAGACATCATGCCAAGATCCAAAGAAATTCAGGAACAAATGAGAACAAAAGTAATTGAGATCTATCAGTCTGGTAAAGGTTATAAAGCCATTTCTAAAGCTTTGGGACTCCAGCGACCACAGTGTGAGCCATTATCCACAAATGCCAAAAACATGGAACAGTGGTGAACCTTCCCAGGAGTGGCCGGCCGACCAAAATTACCCCAAGAGCGCAGAGACAACTCATCCGAGAGGCCACAAAAGACCCCAGGACAACATCTAAAGAACTGCAGGCCTCACTTGCCTCAATTAAGGTCAGTGTTCACGACTCCACCATAAGAAAGAGACTGGGCAAAAACGGCCTGCATGGCAGATTTCCAAGGCGCAAACCACTTTTAAGCAAAAATAACATTAAGGCTCGTCTCAATTTTGCTAAAAAACATCTCAATGATTGCCAAGACTTTTGGGAAAATACCTTGTGGACCGACGAGACAAAAGTTTAACTTTTTGTAAGGTGCGTGTCCCGTTACATCTGGCGTAAAAGTAACACAGCATTTCAGAAAAAGAACATCATACCAACAGTAAAATATGGTGGTGGTAGTGTGATGGTCTGGGGTTGTTTTGCTGCTTCAGGATCTGGAAGGCTTGCTGTGATAGATGGAACCATGAATTCTACTGTCTACCAAAAAATCCTGAAGGAGAATGTCCGGCCATCTGTTCGTCAACTCAAGCTGAAGCGATCTTGGGTGCTGCAGCAGGACAATGACCCAAAACACACCAGCAAACAAAATGAAGACTTTGGAGTGGCCTAGTCAAAGTCCTGACCTGAATCCTATTGAGATGTTGTGGCATGACCTTAGAAAGGCGGTTCATGCTAGAAAACCCTCAAATAAAGCTGAATTACAACAATTCTGCAAAGATGAGTGGGCCAAAATTCCTCCAGAGCGCTGTAAAAGACTCGTTGCAAGTTATCGCAAACACTTGATTGCAGTTATTGCTGCTAAGGGTGGTCCAACCAGTTATTAGGTTCAGGGGGCAATTACTTTTTCACACAGGGCCATGTAGGTTTGGATTTTTTTTCTCCCTAAATAATAAAAACCCTCATTTAAAAACTGCATTTTGTGTTTACTTGTGTTATCTTTGACTAATAGTTAAATGTGTTTGATGATCAGAAACATTTTGTGTGACAAACATGCAAAAGAATAAGAAATCAGGAAGGGGGCAAATAGTTTTTCACACCACTGTACTTCTTCACTTCCCTTATGATTTAACCAGTGCATAATTTTACCTTATTTACAACAGTGCATTTGAAAAGAAGCCCTGAAGCTATAAACGCAGGGGCTGCATGACAAGGGATCTGAATGACCAGCAGCCAGATTACACTGGTTTATGTTTAAAGATAACCAGAATCATCTGGCAGAATCAGATGCAGCTGTGATTGGGTGAGAATCAATAAAGTTAAGGAGGGGGAAAGCTGGGCTGGGGGTGCAGAAGGATAGGGATGTGATGTCACAAGAGAAGCAGTTCACTTCCTATCTTCTGAACAGGTAGAAACATGCCACCCACCCTCCCCTCTTTTTTGCATATTTTAAAAAATGTCAGGATAATCTCTTCTTTATGCTCTAACATTATCTATTAATAACAGAATGTGAATGTTTTCCTGTATGCACGGTTACATTGTTGTTTTCGGTAACGTTATACAGTATAATTGTGAGAGTCTGCATGGTACCATTTATGTTAAATGAAAGTCAAATCCTTGATCCAGGGAATTTTCCGATCGCCATGGGGGTCAGGAAGAAATTTTTTCCCTCTTGAGGCACAGGCTGGGTTTTTTGCCTTCCTCTGGATAAAAACAGTGGCTATATAGTAATGTATTTTAAAGAATAAGTAAAACTTTTTTTTTTCTATTAATAAAATTACTCTAAACAGCTTCACAGATTGCCTGCCTTTGTCCCTCTGTTCTTTCTTACCTGGTTGCTGAGTTACATTCTGCTCTATTCCACTCCTTCCTTGTTCAGAGTGAAGCCCCGCCCCTACTTCCTGTTCAGGTCTCTCACTACACCGATTGTCGGAGCGGAGAGCCCTTCTGCGCATGCCTGGAGGCAGCAGGAGCCAGCCTGTGTATGAGCAGGCTTTTTTTTTCCAGGAGGGTGGGGGCTTCTGCTCCTTCTGAAGACTTTCAAACATGGCACATGTGACTGCAAAACACCAGGGGGAAGTGCTGGACACGGTGGATTAAGGTAGTCTTATATTAAAAATGAAGGTAGTGTATAGTGTTGAGAATAGTAGTCTAAGGGGCACATTTACTAATCCACGAACACTCAAAAAGCGTCCGAATGCGTTTTTTTCGTAATGATCGGTATTTTGCGTTTTTTCCGTAAATTGGCGCGACTTTTTCGTAGCCGTTACGACTTTTTCGTAAATTGGCACCACTTTTTCGTAGCGAAAAAGTCGCGCCGAGTACGAAAGTTTCGGATTCATTCAAGCTTCAGTATCGTGACTTTCCTTGGGCCAGGTTGGAGCTGCAGAGTGCCATTGAGTCCTATGGGAGGCTTCCAAAATCATGCAAAGTCTGAAAGGTTTGCCCGCCGTTTACGAGCACTCAATACGAAAAAGTCGCGACAATATGAGCAAATCGTAACGGCGACGAAAAAAATCGCAAAAGATACGAAAAAGTCGCAAAATGTTAGTTTCCAATCCGAATTTTTCCCATTCGGATTCGTTGATTAGTAAATGTGCCCCTAAGGCTAAATATATGATTTGTTTTTTTAACATTTACATCTCCTTTAAGTTGTATCTGTCACAGCAGCGGTAGGAACTCCTCAAGGAAGATTAAATTGCAGGGCTCCCTTTTATCAAAGCAGGCTAACTGGTCATATTGGCCCTAGGAGCAAGTTTAAGGAACATTCAAGTGCATGCACCTTTGTAAATCATTTGTTGTTGCGATCTAAGGTTTGAGATCTGAGACCACAGTTTGAATGATCTTTATTTATACATCTATCGTTAAAAAGCAGAAAGAAGTAGAACTAACCATGATTATACTTTCCTCTGCAACTATGACTATTAACTAGTTTTTTTTTTAACATTTGCTTAAATTTTTAAAACATTAGGAAATATTTTTTTCCTTAAAACTACTTCACGTAACATTTTTTTTAAACAAATGCTTTTGATGATAAGAGTCCATTTTAGTAATTTCCAGTGGAACTGACCCATCTATGCTCAGTTTGTGAGGACCTTGGGAGACAGTTCTAATGCACCATACCCTAAAAAGTGGTAAATATGACCTTTTTGACACACAAATATTGGAACTGCCATCTGTCTTCTGAGGTCTCCTGTCATCTCTTACAGTTACTAAACATAATGCAGCATCTTGCCTAAGCAATATATGATCTGTACCTAAACTTATTGTTAACACATAAGTGGTTTTAGTGTTTATGTTGATATCACAATTTGTATGCTTCTCGTTAACAGCACTGGCTAGCAGGTCAAGTACTGAAATTAAAGATACATTTGTCAGTGCAGATTTTTTTTAAATCTCTTCTTAAAAGGAACACAGGGATGCATTTCTATGCAATGTCCTTTAAAAAATGCACAGAATGCAGCAGATTGAACTTAACCCCAACACAGACAGGTTAATTGTACTACAGAAATGGAAATGCATAATTCCTAAACAACACATTTATAAAGTAACATTTAGCACACTGGGTTAAAACACTGAGCAGGTACAGATCTTGTGGCAATTACAAATCTTACTGAAATAAAAGCCAGAAACAGGAAGCCAAAAAACAGGTCCCTAAGGCAGGCATCTGTCTTAAATGATATCATTTGTCAAACTTCCAGCATCTTGTGGTTACAAACTAAAAAAGAAGTTCTGTGCTGTACTGGGGACATTACATTCTCATTAACCAGAATGTTCCTCAAGTACATAACTCAGGATTTCCATTTAATAGGAAGCAGCTACAATTCTTTCTACTTTGGTGTATACAATATAAATGTTGTGAACAATAATGATCTTTGGAACATGTGTTGCCCACTCTGGTATGTTCAGTATTCTAGCACCTGGACTGAATGGAATTAGTACATATAAAGGAAAAGGTGTTGTGTCTTCTTTAACAAAAATATACTTTGCTGACGTAGGCCTATTAGGCATTTTTGTAAATCCATACAAATAGCACAAGCTTCATAGCAAGCTATTTAGAATTCTGGCTTAGATTTTTTGGAGAAGAACATTACATTCCAATAGCACTTAAATGACATATTCAATAGTATAAGCCATGCAGAATGTGCAGAAAGTAGTACCTGGATCCAACTTGCACATGCATTTTACTTGAATTTCTTCATTATAAACATAAAATTCTGAACCTCTATTCTTCATTCACAAGCATTCTGATTAATTGGTATGATACCCACTAGTACAACATAAAAGGAACGGGAACAATGCAAGCGCCCTGTAAGTGACCCTTAACTCGGGTCAGTGGAAAGGCTATGCTATACAGAATTGAGAGAGCAATTTATCCATTAGGTCAGTACAGTGCAAGGGCTTTTTGAAAAAGACACTGACAACTGTGCTGACATATAGAGCTTCGTTCTTCAAAAAAAAAAAAAAAAAAAAAGACATTGCGATTGTAGAACAGAAATTAAATTTACCAATAAAAGTATTGCCTTATGCTATACATAGAAACATAAAATATAAAGCTCTCATATTCATGTCAGGTAACTGCTAACCCAGTTGCAGTTCAGAAGTCAAGATGTCAAGTAACCTTTCCATGTTATCCCATCAAAACACTATCATCTGTATTCTTTAAAGACTTTATTTGTTTAAAGGATCATATTTTCCCATTCACTGCAGCACACCTCCCAATACAATCATAGCTGGAGGGATGGATCAGTTAAATGTTAGTCTTTTATCTTTATTACCGGACTATAAAAATGAAAGGATCTGGGAGTTAGTTATGTTCATGGGATGCAATTTAGGCGGTAATGTACATATTGCCGTACTCCTCACAAAGTATTCCACATTTATACTGTATTTGCATGCTTAGTAGATGACTGTTTGTGACTCCCTCTCAGTTAAACAGAATAATGCGCTTTCTCAATTGTAGTGTATTTTATATCACAGAAAATAACTGTGATTTTGGTTTATATATTCAGATAATTTCTGTGCATGTTTGGATCAAATGTGTGATGTGTAGATGTGTGTGGAAAAGAGCAATGAATATTATAGTATATCCTTACTGTTTGACCCTTTAAAATAATGAAGACACAAAATGTTTCACATGAGGGTACTGCTCTGTTTCATAATTCAGAAGTGTCACAATGGCAATAACCTTCACTGCCATTTGTCTTTACTGCAATAGTGACACTTTGGCACGATCCATAATTTGGCAGCTATTTACCGTGACATTTTTCCTCTAGTTCAGCCATAACATTCACAGCAGCCATTATTTGGTTCCATTTACCATATAAATTGTATTGTTGCGCGTGCATGCAGGCAGCTACATTAGAAATCCAGAAATGAGTAAATCTTGCAAAACAGATATGAGCAGTCATTCAGCCGCTGTATACCTCAGCACATTGCATGGAACCAAAAATAAAGGATACTTGTTAAAGCTTATTAATTTGGAGTGGAAAGAGAAAGAAAGACCCTCTTTCCTTCTGTAAAAAGAAAATTTATAGATGACATTGTTGTTATACTTGGCTATGTTTCCTTTTAAAAATATCCTGGTATATGTCTGCCTTAATATGAACAGGCATTGCAGCATTCCAGCAGAACAATTAAATGTGAGGAATATCTGGGCCTCTGGGAAAAAAATAGTAAGCATGTGATCATGATCCAAAAGAAATTAGTGAAACCTGCTAGCATTTATTATTATAAGTAGGACTTTAAAATGATACCTTTTGCATGTGGTATTGCTAAGAGCCCTGGTGAAGTACTTCCTTCAAAGTTCCATATGTGGAATATTGCCTTTGTAGATCAATCTATTATTTTCTTGATTGGAAAAAAGCAATGTAAAAAATGATGTAACTGCAAGCAATGCAGAAAGTGAGGATTCAAAATAGGAGTCATGCTAAAGAAGAATTAATTAACGTTGGAGAATGTGATACTCCCATTATGTTTTTTTAGGCCTTATGTACATCTGTGTATGGGCTCCTACTACAACTACCTGACAATGAATAAATTGCATGCAACTTCATTTTAATAGGGCTTTCAATTGCATTAATGCAAGCAGAATTTTAAACAATGAGACAATTTCCAATGTAAAATCAGATCAGAATGGTTACATGGAAATCAATTTGCATCTGATTATATGTGACTACAGAGTGACACTAGGGATGCCATTCCTCGTTCTGCTAATCACATTGGACCAAAATGTGTACCAACTCCCTCTGAAAATGTTACCCAAGAGCAGACAGATGTAGGTTGCAATAGCAGGATTTGCCTAAATAAAACAGAGGCTCATATGCTTTCTGTGTAATCCATTTCTTGTATAACTACTATATTTCTACTTCTTACACTGTTGTATTGCATTGTTGTAGTGATGTTCTCAGCATCAAATTGTCATATTCAACAAATGTTATTGCTTTAGTGCATATTGTATCTAAAGGGTAGACATACAAATGTTTCTAGGGGTGCAAGAAGTAAGACTAAACAGAAAATAATATATTTTTCTATTGTCCACACATTTGATTAATGCAAGGGATATTGTTAAGGACACCAGCTGAAATGAACAAATGCAGTAAATATGATTATATAATAATAAATAAAACATTATTATTAATAACATTTACTGAACATAATTATTTAAGCAAGGAAAAAAAGCAAATCTTTTTCACTATTAAAATAACAGATCAGTGGGATATACTGTGCTAAAATAATATAATACAGTAAAAATGTAACCCCTTATCATAAAAAATAAAGATGTTAAGGTTATTAAGGAGTATCATGAACGTACATGGCCATATGACACAAATGGCATTACTAAGTGCGCCCTTTACAAGGATATATTTTACATAGAATATTTTTATATTACTACAAGAGAATAACAATATAAATATGAAACTGCGTCATGAACATTGCAAGGGCCAGTGTAGTTTTTCAAGTTCTGCACTCATGTGCTGAACACAATCTGTGACCCCAGTTGATTTAAAAAAATAGTTTTCAGCATTTTGAATTAATTTTAATAGTTTAGCGCTTGAGCTGATTCAACTGCAATGCAATGCATACACAGTTTCTAAAAGAAAATGCAAGAATATTTTTGTGTTTTGTCATAGCTATCCAAAAATACGAAGGAACTTTGCCATAGGCCAATTAACATAACAAAAGAAATCTTCATTAACTTCTATAGCTTTATAGATAGCTAAATAGATCAGTATTTTGAATCATGCAACAGAAGCACAGCATACAGCAAGGGATAACATACAGTGACAGAGCAGGGACATATACAAATAAGAATTGAATTTACCATTGCAAAATACTAAATTATGTTTTATAAAGGGTATTATGCCCATATATGGACATAAAATCCCTGTTTTACTAAAATGGGAGGGCATTGCTTGGTAGCTTAATGTACAGAATGTCTTAATGTTCTATATATAATAATAATGGGTCAGTGCAGAGGATCTCTTGTTGTTGTTTATATGTATTTTGCTGTCACAGCCATATTGCACCCATGCCTAATGGTTTAAAATTTAGTGGCGAGCACAACTTCCCCTTTTTTTGTTCTGTCCTTATATGTATAAGAACATGGCCTTTAGCTCTGCAAATGTATATGCTGTCAGAATTGTCCTATTCTTGACTACAATAAATGATTATATTGTTTACTTTTATGTAGGAAGCTTCTTTTCTCCAAATGCACCTGCACATTGTTCTTAATATGGAATCTTGCACTGAAGTGCATTCAAGAATTTTTAAAAACTGCAATAATACACCTGTTCCAACCAATGCTTTAAGAAGGGACATCTGGTTGTTTCAATAGGATAGCACAAAAAACGCTGCATATAAAAAGGGGGGCCTGGGGACAAAATTGGGGTGATTTGGTAAAATGTACAAACAGGTCCAGTTTATAACAACCAACAAACAGGTATGATTAACTGGTCACCTATTTAAAATAAAAGATTTTATCAGTTGCTATAGGTCATTGCACCTGGGCAAACTTTGTACCACAAATTACATATGAGGGTAGGTGTTCTTGTTCAAAATTCCTTATAATACACAGTGTCATGCAAACATTAACCCTATAAATTATGTCCTTATAAACACTGATATAAAATCAGTTATTAAAGCTTAGATACGTCACTTGTGTTACACAACTCACTGAAACTTACGTACTGTAAGAAATAATATACACCTACTTTTAAATATGAGGATATTGTTTTTCTGCATGATCTATCGAGTTTCCCACCCAGAGGATGTACTTGTGTGCCTATACCTCATATAAGTCATATAAGAACTGATATGGCTCTACTTTCTGTTTCCCCCATTAGTTTTCGGACCATGCTTCCCTCTTCTTGAGTCTATATGCCTCTTATAAATATTGGGCTGATCGATTGTTTAACCCTTAAACCAAACAAGTGAAATACATTAACGGGGACACATGAAGTGTGCCAGTGTGGTCCTCCATGGTCACTGACCTCACTGACTTAAATATTTACAACTTACAACAGTTGGTACATGACTAAGAAGATTTTCATTCATCCAAGTCATGGTATATCTAGATATAACAGTTGGTACATTTCCGCATAATTATTTGTAGATGCTTCCACCTTATACAAACAACTGTAACTTTCTCACACCTGCCAATCCTGTTCAACTTAGTGATCCAAGCTCAATTTTAGAGTTCATACACAAGGCCACAAAAATAGCTATTTTAAATTAAATGTGCAGGTCCTTGTACAGTATCAAACATACACTTCTAGCAGGCATGTGGTCATCCAAGCAAACAAGTCTAGAAATTGCTTTATCTCTGACTATATAATGTTAAATTCCAGAAATTTTACTACCAAATAAGAATGATAACTACTGCAAGCAAAACCATTAAAATAAACTTTTATTTCTATAATATATACTTTTATTGCATCAATCTCAACTTTATTTTTTGTCTTAACTCAAATGCCATAAAATAGATTGCAACTATATGGAATTACCAAGAGAACGTGGACTCCTGTAAGTTATTATCAATACTAAATAGCCAAATTCCAAAAGGGACATAGGTAGCAGAACAGAAAAAATGTAAGTATTAACATACATACATACATATAGTATGCTCCAATTGTTGCTTAGAAATGTGACCCTTCAGCTCAATTTAATTCCCCAAATTAAGAAAAGATAGAGCCACAAAAAGGCTTGGACTGCATTGTATTTAAGGCTTCTGAAGATGAAGTGGTAGTTCGCTTTCACAAAACTTTTTCTTATAACTTACACAGCTTCTCCAGCAATGAGGCATGTTAAGGACCCTGCCTTAGACAGCAGGGTGCGGCAGGTTACCAAGGGTGGCAAAAATAATATAATACTGGGTCTCAATCTGTAGCTTAAATGAGATATGACACTTTCCACATGTAGCAGGTAAGTGTCAGTTTTCCATAAATAAACTATTCCGCACTAATATGACATCTCTTGTCTTCCCACAACTACCCTTATTAAAGTACGTCGCTTGCTCTCCTAATTATACCAGGAGTTGGTGGAAAGGGGCAAGGCTTATCCAAATAGGCTAGGGCACTGTTTATATTTGCCCTTAGCCCTGCCACTATGCCTGCTGTCAACTCCCAACAAGACGCTGCCGGGAGCTTAGGACTAAAACAAGCTTGCTTGGGTAGGGGCTGAAGCTACTGAAAAATCAAATATGGTACCAAATGATAGCAAGTAAGAGTCAGTGATCAGGCTTAGTGAGCTGCTACTGCAGAAGAAGGTAACGGCCTAAGATTTCCATTTACATGGAATACCCAGCTGCAACCCATTCTTTTCTTGAGCTGCTATTCAAACTAATTCTTTTCAAAACTTAAAATTTGAGCAAAATGGCAAACAATAAAAACAGAAAGCAACCGAAAATCTATAATTTGTAGTATACTGTGAGAGTACAGTAAGTTTTGTGAGCGAGAGCTAACCCATAAACTATCAAATCCAGCAAGCCTATGCCCTTGAAATGAAACAGCTATTTTAACAATGAAAACATTTTACCAACACCTTGATAGTGTTTTTAATATACTATCCATTAGGAACAACATGTTTTAGAAATTCTCAGGCAGAAAGCACCAGTTTCTCTTGTGATTTATTTCATTGTTCTGTTTTTACAGCTTGCTGTTGACAGGGTGAGGTAATTCCACTACAATTTTTCCTATGTTTTTCCCTGTATACATATAATCTACTGCACGGAATATAGATTCCAGGCCGATGAACCTGCCTTCCGGTGACTGTTCTCCATAGTCCACTTCGCAAATCAGTTCCCCATTTTGGTATAGTTTTAGTAGAGACATTATTGCTTCTTTGTATTCAGATAAGTAATGGTTCAGGAAAAATCCATGGATGCTGGCAGACTTTTTTAGTAAGACTGCAGGTAATGCTCCTGCTTTAATTGGCAAAAGACCTTGAGATGTCTGGTAGCCAGAAATAAAGCCAATGATTATAAGGCGACCTTTTGTAGACAAACGATTGACTGATATATCAAACATTTCTCCACCAACAGATTCATACACAACATCTAAACCATCAGGAAACTGATTCTTCAGTACTGAGCCAATATTTTCAGTTTTATAATTGATTGGACAGTCACAGCCAATTGATTTGAGAAAACCAGCCTTTTCATCTGAGGAACAAGTCCCAATCACATAGCATTTAGATTTCTTTGCAAGTTGCACTGCAAACTGGCCTGTGCCACCAGCTGCTGCAGTTACCAAAACCTTTTTTCCTTCAGATAACTGTCCCATCTCCTTGAGGCTGATGTAAGCTGTTGTACCACTAATAAGGAGGGTTAAGTATTCTGGTTTTACTGAGGGTACTGGGACTGCTACTTTAGCAGGTACAACAGTATATTCAGCAAATGATCCACCTTTAACATAGGCTACTGTTTGGCCAACAGTGTATGTTTTACTAGCACTAAGGCCCAAAGCTACAACTTCCCCAATGCCTTCAAATCCAGCATCAAATGGAGGTTTTGTTGAGATGTCATATCGTCCGGAGGAGTAGTTTATATCCGATGCGTTGATTCCAACAAAGCTGAAAAAAAAAGACAAATCGTGAACTGGTGCTTTGTTAAACGTACAAATAAATATATATTCAATTTCATAAGGTATTTAAATCATGAAATGAATTAGGGAATTGACTGAGTGCATGACTTCATCTCTGTGATTTTGTGAACTAAGTGTAATCTTGGACGTCTCACACATCAGTAATTGTGGGCCAAGCCTTATTGCCATATATATACACAACAGACAGAATACACAATTTCCAGCCTCACCCAGATAGCTATATAGTGAAGAAGATACTAAAAAAAGAAGTCTACAGCAAGGAACATTAGAAATTGTAATTCAATGTAGATAGATGATGATAGATAGATAGATAGATAGATAGATAGATAGCACATGTGCAACTAAATTTCTTACAGTCAAACATAACTAGGAACAAGTTAGCATTAAAATGTTAGTAGTTGCCATTTACTGAAACATTTTCTGTAGAAGTGCAACATATTCACATAGTTCACTAAGATGGCACAGAATGAATAGTTTAATAAATGTATCAGTTTTCCTACAGTTTCCTGTGTATTTAACCAAAATTCCATTTATTTGCAGCAGCACAGAAATTATGACAAAAAATGACATCCTTAAAATATCTTGCCCGGATTTGCCCCTGCCAGCATAAATAAGAAGGCAAAATGGTCTTCACCGGGGAGTTTCATAAACTGATGAACCGCAGCGATGGTGCCAGGTGCTGTTGCCCTGCTCTTCTTATTATACCAAGGGCTGGTGTAAGACTGACTCATTTGTACATCAGAATTCCACTGCTACCTATGCAAAAATATTTCTGCACACTGAAAGTGTTGGCAGCAACATTAAGGTATGCTTCAAACACTAAAAAATTACAATGGTCTTCATTCAGTTGTGCGTATGCTTCAAACACTAAAAAATACAATGGTCTTCATTCAGTTGTGCATTGTTAGAAAAGCTCACAGAATCTCTTTTTTGCCTTCTTTCCACTAGTGACTAGTACTTAGTAGCTGTGATTACACTGCACTGCACGAGGTCACTTGCAAAATGTACTAAACTTGTTGATGTTTTGGAGGGACATAATATGAAGAATATGGTGGAAAACCATAAGCAACAACTGCATGAGCTCTGTATGTGCGACAGAAATCAATGCTGATTTTTTTTCTTAAGCTGAAAAACTGAAAACTGACTTGATATTAACTAAAGTTACAGACATCTGCTTATGGTGTCAACCACAATAACCTGTTTACACTCCATTATAAATGAAAAAAACTACCATTTTGTAACGTATTGGTGTATCTATATGCAGCAGCAAAACTGTCATTTTTTTCTTTACCTTTATTTACTCTACAAAAAATAGAGATAGAGACAATTTCTGCAAGATCTGCTAACAGTGCCCCCCCCTCCGCTATGTGCAGCTGGCACGTTTTAGCCTTCTTCAACTTCACCCTCCCCAACAGTGTTGCACAGTATCCGGTGTCAGCAGCATCGTGCATTGTGCAACTGGCTGCATGTGGTCAGACTATCTTGTAAGTACAGTCTTTCCAGAACTCAGGAATCTAACAAGATTCCAGCGGGTATCCTGTTATGTCAGTTCACTATATTAAATATCACATGCCCACCACAATGTGAATTGCTAGCAGTGGACTAAAACAAAAAAAAGCATTTTTTACTGAGCCCTATTTTTACTAAATAGTTATTGCCAGATTAACACCTCTAAACATCAGAATAAAAGGAAGCAGTTATGGGCCCTTTGCACATTATTTGACCTTTAAATGAAAAAAAAAAAGAAGGCACAAGCTAAGTGGTGCTAAAGCTTTAAATATCCAAAAGCATTTGAGATGGAATCTACCCTAATTTACACTGTCAATAGGCATGTGCTACTTGTAACATATTAGCAACAGTACATATTCTTGCATGAACAAAAACTTGAGAATGGCCATGTGATAAAATAAAGAGATAGTGTTTCAGGTTATTTAGTTTCACTCTCATAATTAGTGAGAAAAAATAAAAAGCTTACAGAAAAGAAAGCAGTGTAGAATGAGTAAAATCAGTTTTAAAAACAGTGAGAGGACCATGTGATGCTTGCAATAAATAGATGCAATAAAAAAGAATATATAATATATGCACCTAGTATATGAGTGTTTGCACCTAACTGCTCATGATTCACATATACAGCATCACATTTATTCTTATACCATTTCCAATTCAGCACTTTAGGTTCAGCAGAGGCGATTTTAGACATGGGTGTTACATTCATGTAGACTGCCACTACTGTTCTGTTTCAATATCATAAATGTTACTTTAAGTTACAATAGTTACAATACAGACAAGACACAGAATGAGTTTTGTTACAAGTTACTGTACAGCATGTAGGACTAAGCCCAGCACACAAATAGTCCCGGTGCTTGAAGGTCAGTAAAGTGCTCATAGTTCGCGCAAGGAGAGCGCAACGAGCGCAATGGAATCAGTTCCAGGCTCCCTGGTAGGAAAGCTCTGCTGACACACTCATTCCTCAATGGGCTCCGGGGCTGTGGTATATACAAAGCCAGGGCTGGAAGAACTTCACTCCTCACACTGCCCCTGGAAAGGAGGAGAGGCCGGACAACTGCACATTAACCCGTGCAAAGGTACATGTGTTACAAAACAAACTGCAGGCAACTTCACTTGCAAAAGTGGTTAATAGCTGGGGAATAATAATAATAAATCAGAGCCTTATATCCCCACCTTTTCATGGGGGTAACATGCACCTTTCTCTTCATGAGAAAGTTCAATTTTACTCATAATTGGCCTCCCCATGGGATGAAGTTGACCCTGTAATTGCCAAGAAGGCTGGAGATGAATGCACAGGGACCGTAATTAAAGAAATTGGCTATGGGGATAGTAAAGTGTTAAGTGAACGTCTGGGATTTTGCTAGATAATATCAGTTGGGCTCAGAACAGCAAGGGCATATTTCTGGTAGAAGGCGCCCAGTAACCCCTAACAAAAGCGCAATGTGGGGCGAACCGATCATTAGAGGATTACGCCCGTCGCGCATAACTCGGCAAAATTGCAACGCCGGCTGATTTCTATAGAAATTCATTCTTTCTTCATGGGTAACAGACAAAGTGTTTTAGGGATCAAGTGATGCCAGGCAGAATCACACAAGTGCTAATCCTCTGCCACTTAATACTCCTCACATCCTGTACACGGTGGGCAAATCCCACCCAACCCTTGGGCCAGTCCCTTCATACCATTCCCAAATATACTGCTGTTGGCAATAAAGTCTGTTTTCTCACTGGCATGGGCGATGCATGGCACGTACTATATATATATTTATAAACTCTATTCTAACCCTTGTTACGTTTAAAAACAGAAGTTTGTATTCAAACCAATATTATAAAAATCGTTACACTAAAAGAATCATTGCCTGTTTGCAGCATTTAAAATCTGGTACATTTCTATCTGTAAGAAATAATTTCGCGTCACACTCGGTGCCTGCTCGCCAGAATTGACTACAAATCTTCAGTTCGCTCCCGAATCACAAAGTGCAAATAACGAATTTCTTGCCAGCAAAAATCACTAGCTCGAAACCCATAAATACATACACACAAAATAAATATATGTGCAAAATGCAAAAGAAATTATTATGGCTGTAAATTGTGAAACACGGGAACCCCCTATACGCGCTGCATTTTCCCTGAAAAATATTCATAGTAAATAAGTATAAATGATTATCTTTAGGGGCACAGAGGGAATACAAGCATTGTATAGACTAAATGGACTTTATACACGTAAGGTGGCCATACATGTTAAGTTTTTTTTTTAATCTTTCTAGATCCCTAGATAATTGCATTTTCCAGTGCCTGGTACACTTGGCAGAGTTTGCCCCAGCCTAGGTTAAATAAAGCAACAGTTACAATTATTGGGGAAGAGAAATCTATACAAACAGAAATGCTAAAACTCATATAAAAGTAATTTCCAATCGCTGTTCTCCTTAAATTTACATGCAGATTTAGTTCATTTTAGTCATCCTGCAGGTGAGCTAAATGGACTAGAGAAACATGCTTACGGAATAAGTTAGTCAAAACCAAATGCAATGATATGACATAAGTATATTTTTTAAATATTCCATGAAAATGGAATGGAAAAAGCAACAGGACAATATGCAAAAGAGTAAATCAGAAATCTGTCTCAAGCTGAATTCAAGATATTTAATTCAAATAAAAAGAAAAAACCAAGTTTTCTGGCATCTCATAAAATGTTTTATCTTTCGGTATATTATTGTATCGATAGATTTAGACTGAAGTTAATGTATAATTACTGCGGTTGGTGAAAGAAGAATTTCTATGGAAGCCTATGGCTGCTAAGTAGCTCTGTTTATACTGGGAATTATAGAACAGGACCTGCTGAGGCAATGGATTTGATTTTTTTTTTACTTCCCTAGCAGCTTTATACAGGGTCTGTCTACCCCACGTTACAAAAAAATACTGTGAGTTTCCAGGGTGTAACCATTTGAGTTGCTTAGAAAGGGATGCCACACCTACTTTTTTGGAAGGGGGGCATTATTTGTGCTCTAACGTCTGTTATTTCAACTTTGATTAAATATACAAACTTTAAGGTATCATTACAAAGTATGTTTATGTTTACACAACAAATGACAAATAAATGCCATTATAAAGAAAGAAACCCAAGACAGTAGGATATTGTGAAAGCACAGGGTTAAGCATTATTGGTTATCTTCCATGGACTGGAAATTAAGCAACAAACTATATACATTAGAGTGGTAAGGCCTACAGCCAATAAGAGTGGTATAATGGCAGCAATATTTTCCAGTTGGCTTTTCATTAATACAAGTTGTACTCATAAAGGAGACACTTATATAAAACACTTGATTTTAAAAAAAGGCATTAAAGTGGCATGCACTTTACTGAAATGACCATTCTACAGAACTGTAACAGAGTGGAAAACTGAGGAGAAGGTTAAAGGGCAAGATAACAGACTGTGTGGTCAGGTCTTGCTTAGTTCAAGGGGGCTGCCTGTAGGTCACGTCTCTCTGGGGTGAGAAGGCGATAATCGGTATGATAGAGAGAGTGGGATCTGCGACAGCAAGACAAGTAGACCTGTCGCAGCACAGTGCGCGCAGCGATTCCCCTCGCTGTTGATTCGGTGCTTCCTAGGGTCAGTGACGTGTAGAGAGAGATCGCTCGCACTCTGATGGATGAGCGCACATCACTCTCTTTGGGGCTCCACAAGCAACTCGCCTCCCTGGCACCGCCCTTCCTGCTGCTGCTGGGCATCCTATTCCTGCAAGGCAGGTGAGTAAACAGGTGCGCCTCATGGGGCAGTGGGGAGCAGCAGTTACATTCACAAAGTGCGAGAATCGCAGGGACCGACAGAGATGGGCGATCTTTGCAACACACTGCAAGAGTAGAATTAAGCACTGACGCCAGATGGCAGCTGCTACAACTTATTTTAGGATCCCAGCAACAAAATAGGTGAATGGCTCTCTGTTGGACTCCCAACGAAGAGATATGGGGCTCAGACTTTTTGTACTGGGTATGGAAGGCGCTATGCCGGTTAACAGAGCGCACATAGCAGCTTACTGGCATTTCAACAAGTGGTATAAGGCTGTAGGAACAGGCGATGCTTTTTGGGAAAACTTCCTATGACTTTGGCATGTGGGAGCTGAAGTTCAGTGCGGCAGAAGGGACTGCTTAGCTTTATGTAGGAATGACAGAGGCTATATAAGCGCCAGGCTCTGAGGAATGAGCAGGGGAAGGGAGTGGGCTGCTGGGGGCGTGTCAGGGCAGGTATGTGAGGGACACATAGGGGGGCACTCTGTGGCACAAGTATAGTAACATGATTGGCTTGCTCACCGGTTCCTGACGAGGAGCTCTCCGTCCCCTGGCACTGGCACCGGGGCGTTGGGAATGAGAGTAACAGCCTGCCTGAAGTTAGGGCTGAGCTGGGTAACAAGCAGCTTTTTCATGGAGCTGGGGATGTTAGAGCCGTGGAAATCCACAAAGTGGTGTGAGTAGGACATATCCACGATAGGCCGAGCCCTACAGCAAGGAGACACCGCCACAGGCCACGGTCTGTACCAGCAGCCAAGGCGCCGCACCGAGCCTGCCCCGATCCGCAGAGAGCCCATGCTGGAAGCGCCGCTGCACTTTGCACTTTCTCTGTTCCGGAGCGGCCCGCCTCCTCCTCCTCCTCAGCACACACAGGCCGGCGCCGAGCCTGCTGCTGCCCAGGCACAGGAAACACAGTGTTGCGAGAGCAAGAAATAATTAGGCGGGTCTCCCCATGCAAAACTGACACAGCCTCCCTCCCACTCTCTCTCCCTCCTAAACTATCAGCCGCACAGAAAGTGGGAACGAAAGAATCCAGTAGCAGATAGGTACACAGCCGCCCCCCATGAAACGGGGAGAAAGTTCACTCTATCCGTCCCCAGCGGGCAGGGGCATAGTTCAACAAGCACCACATGGCATGTCCCACTCTCATGTTTATACATATAATGCACACGGGGAGTTATGATTACTGTGTGTGAGATAGCGCCACATTACTAGCGGCTCCTAATCTCGCCGAACCACAAGTCCAAGCACAAATGCATGGATGCTGGGAATTGTAGTGCAGCTACAGAGAGTCTGTGTGTGGTGCGTAAAGGCCTCTGTTACCAATTACCCAAGTGGACTTTGTTATGTGGGCATGTCGGACTGTAGCAACCCTCAAAGAGGGGAGGGGATTTCTTAGGAAGCGACCCTCAGATTTAGTCGCCAAACCCCACACAGGTGACTAGGTACATAAGGTCATTGCATATAAAGGATCCTGTTACATTAACGGTGCCCAAGAAGCAATTGCCTGCTCAGGTCCCGCCCCTTCCCGTGCGAACTGTTCACTTCCATGGCAAGGTGATACGAATCAACCCCGAGCCGCCGGCAGCTGCTAGGGGGAAGCCTTTCGTGTGGGGAGGTAGCGGCTGGGAAAAACTCGTTACATCAAAGAGAAACCTGTTGTGAGGCAGGGGGCACCGTCCCGGGCAATGAATGCGGAAGTAGGCGGCTACATGGGATGGAAGGGTTGTGTCACAGACAAATTCACCCCCACAACATTCACTGCGCCTCCAATGCCGGCCAAGAAAGTCTCTTTGGCAAAGCCTAGTTCGTGCCTTGATCTTTTAGCCGTTTGCTGTATCAGTATTGTTATATGTGCAGTACTCGAATCCCCTGCTCAATAGAACGGCTGATTCCTTGTCAGCTCTCAACCCCATTTGCAATCAGTGCGTGGGTACCCAAGGGCATCTTTATAAGAGAAGGGTGCATCCCACCCAGCACCACATGCGTCCTCTGTTCTGTTGCTCATTATGGGGAAAGGCTGAGTTGTGTTTGTGCAACTTTTAAGCAGGTGCAAAATAGCAAGTTGTTCTGCACATGCTGTTTGTATTTTGTCCTTTTAGTGTGCACCAAGCAAGCTAGCTCTCTTACATGAAATATTACAGTATGACATCACTAGTCCTTTTTAGTCGCTGCATCTACATCATTAATGAGCACATACAATATATGTTGTGTAGAAGATTCTATCATTAGGTGAGGTTGCCAAACAAACACATTTTTCCTCCTATATGCCCAGCAAAGGCAATATCATTCTAATCCGGTCATTTGGCTTTAGGGCGAAACAATCTCATTACAGTGAAGGGGATAGGAGCTGTCAGAGCAAGTACCGCATCAATAAGGCGAAGCAGTCCTTGACCCAACTGGAAAATAAAGCCTACCCAATTGACAAATGTGCCCTTTTCTGGCCAATATCAGATGGGTAGGACTGTCAGAGGACCCCATACATGGGCAGATAATCTGCCGAATCAATCTAAAGGACCCCAATTGGCTGCTTAAATCTGCTCATGTATGGCCACCTTAAACTTTGGCAAACGAGCGGATCTTCTCCCAATATCCCCACCTGAGGTGGGCAATATTGAGTTAATACGAAATTAAACCAACAGGCATAGGTGCTGCCGAACCGTCTAAAGGACCCTAATTGGCAGCTAAAATCTGCCCTTGTATGGCCACCTTTAGTCCAGGGCTGTCAAACTGAAGGGTTGTGGGCTGGATACTCCAAATGTATAGCCCCTTACATGCTCACAGTTTTCTGAGTATCAAATCACTCATAATAATTCATCCACCACACACAAGATACATCATACCAGCGCTGCTTACATAAGTAGTGCTTCATATATAAAACTATATATACATGTATACAATTGGCCCATGGCATGAAAACCTAAGACACTGGTCTAGTTCATACTGGAAATATCTTAAAGGAACAGTAACACCAAAAAATGAAAGTGTATAAAACTAACTAAAATATAATGTGCTGCTGCCCTGCACTGGTAAAAGTTGTGTGTTTACTTCAGAAAGTCTACTATAATTTATATAAATAAGCTGCTATGTAGCCATGGGGGCAGCCATTCAAAGAAGAAAAGGCACAGGCACATAGCAGATAACAGATAAAACACCATTGTATTCTACAGAGCTTATCTGTTATCTGCTATGTAACCTGTGCCTTTTCTCCTTTTTTCCAGCTTGAATGGCTGCCTCCGTGGCTACACAGCAGCTTATTATATAAACTATAGTAGTGTTACTGTAGCAAACACACCAGTTTTACCAGTGCAGGGCAACAATGCATTATATTTTTATTACTTTAAAGCTCTTTCATTTTTTGGTGTTACTGTTCCTTTAAGATGATGCAGCTGGAAGGGCACATTCACATGTTGGAATGAGTGCAGTGTAGATTGGATGGAATTGCTACAACTGTTATGGCGGCACTCACATCCATTGAAAAATGTAAGCACTTGCATTAAAATTACAGTACAGTCAGCTGATTCAGTTGCTTTGGGACTGAAGTCGGTAGTGTGAACGAGCCACAGTTTTACTGCTTCTTGTAATATGGAAATAGGAAACATTTCCAAAGGACTTGCCTGATTTATAGCTGTGCTGTTTTGATGGATTTTGACTAAGGACACTGGAGGAAAATGGTGTTGCAGTTAAACTCTTTACAAGAAACATGCAATGCTGCAACATCCTGCAACCAAATAAATTACAGACCAGTGTGTGACCTAACCAACAAAAAACAATCCAATCCAATGTTTTTCACTTTTAGGGCTATGAAAGAATGGTCATGTCACCATTTACAGCCTAAATGTAAGGTAAGATACCATAGACAGTTGCTATTTAGTTGTGTGGTTGGGGCAGTTTGGGCCTCTGTGTAATTGAAATGCCATGTCCTATTTTGAATCACAGTCCAGGCCTGGGTGACAGGAGCAAGGTGTGTCTCTTAACAGTAGCTTAGGATATATTTCAGAACCCAGTAGTTGTGCCAGATGCAGACTTTGCCCAGGGCAGGTATGAAGGTTAGCATCTCTTTAAGCTGCAATACCCAATGAAAACCATACTGCCTGTGCTAGTCACCCATGAGTGCCTACCAAACAAAGAAAAAATGTAGGGGAGAAAACTGGGCACAGGACAAAATGCATCTGCATTTGGAACATTTGATTTTCAGGCTTGCTACTTTTAAAAAGTAGTTCCACTGCTAAAAGTCTTAGGACAAATCTCCCTTGTCGCAGGCGACTAATCTCCCCGAAATGCCATCCCACCGGCAAAAATGTAAATTGCCGGTGGGATGACATAAGCAGCGCCACGATTTCCCCGAAATCGCAGAAGTTTCCTCTCAAGGCAATCGCGGCACCACGTATGCCATCCGACTGCCGATTTACATTGTCGCAGGCGAATAATCTCCCTGTGTGCCAGAGCCCTTAATGGTTGAAATGCGTTTGGATCATGTTTTATAACAGTCATTTTTGATCAATTTTTTTTGTAACATTCAGAGTGCCTTACATTTTGCTCTACCTGCAACTGAGATCTCAGGTCCAGGAAGTGAAATTATACAAAAGTTGACAATATGAGCTTGTACTTACTTTACTGGGCTTATTACTTTCCTGCTTTGGAACAATTGTCCACAAACCCAACTGGTTAGATTTAGATTTGCCCTACTGGCCACATTTTTTCCTGTGGTTTCCTTTGCTTTGAAAGCCCCAGCATGCAAGGGAAGATTTTTGAATGACACAACTTGCTTAAAGGGGAACTTCACCTAAAAACTGTTTCTGTTTTCATCATGAAAGAAAATATTTTATCCCTTTCAGTTCTCTGCACTCACTCTTTGTTCTGACTCTTGAAACAATGTAGCAGAATGACATTTTCTTTCATTACACATAAACAGTTTTGGCAGACATCCTCGTTAAATAAAATTATCCATTTTCAAAAGTGAAAACAAAGTGTTGCCAGATTCATACATAGCATATGAACAAGTTTAGCAATATCCGTATAAATTGGGAGAGGGCAAGAGCTTTCCAACTTGCCACCAGTTCGTAAAGGGACAGGGCATAAATAAGAAAGAGAAGTATTATAATGAGTTATTTGAAGCACATACAGACTGATAGATGAAACCCCTTTTAAAGGCTGTCACGTTTAAAGCGGCCAAGGGAGGGAGAGAAAGAAGCAGCCAGGGTATAAAATGAAAACAAAGCCATTAAATAGATTGACAGGTGTGGTTTGTGTGAGATCTCTATGAAAGTGTCAGGGTGACGTTGGCAGCAGGAGGAGGAGTAACGAAGTGAAGCAGGAAAAGCAGCTCGATGTGTCTGTCTATCAGTTGAGACTGTCTGAGAAGCCCTGGGATCTGAATGTCTTGTTATATGACACTGAGAAAAAAAAGGAGAGAGGGGACGCTGGATCTCCTCCTTTCCCTGGAGTTCAGAGACACTCTGGGATTTTCTTCTCCCCTTCAAGGTGGGCAAAATCCAAGCTTTTGCGCGCAAACTGCTCCACTAATCCCCAGCAGCTTCTGAATGTGTTCCTTTGCTTTCTGTTGCAGATCGAGATAACTCTGTCATTCTGTAGGATGCCTTCCAGCTGACAGCGTGCTCCTGTAGCGATGGTGTGGGCAGGAGAGAGCCAGCAAAGTGCTGCCCAGAGATGCTAGTCCGTGGCACAGGCTGCTCTTGTCCCGAATAAGGGCATCCCCGCTGTGCCATCACTGGCAGAGGAGGAAAGGAGGCGCCGCGATCGATCAGCTGCCGAAAAGAGATGGAGCAGAAATGATCGCTGCCCTCACCAGAAAATCCCAAGCCGCCAGCAGTTGAAAGGGAGGAAAAGTTGCTGCTTGTGAGACTCTTCTTTGATGTTGGAGAAAGGGCTGTAGGGGGAGTGACTGCGCTTTCCCCGAGCCACCGACACAACTGTATGAATAGGACACATCCACAATCCGGCCGGGGAGCGGGGGATTGGACCGATCCGAGCCGGCCTTCGCATTTCGCTTTTCTCCATTCGGAAAGCTAATAAGCATATTGTGGGGAGCAGCGACAAACCCGAGCGGCTGCGGGCACCAATCTGCCCAAAGAACAAGGAACTTGCCCGGAGAAGGCAGTGCGTGTGGCGGCGCCTGTCCGGGAGTGGGCTGCTCTCCTAGCGGCACCGACACAGCTTGCTCACATCTGCCGCCTCTGCCTCATACCAGCCGCAAGAAAAGTTCTCTTCTTTATCTACCCGAGCCGGCCTTCCAGCGCTCTCATCTCTTTTTATTTGATCCTTTTCCTATCTTGTATCCTGCATGAACAGAGAGGGATTGGAGAAGCCCTGCGGAAGCCCCCCAGCTGTGCCAGCAGGATGCCTAGGAGAAAACAGCAAGCCCCCCGGCGCTCTGCAGGTACTATGACCCTTACCCCTCACTCACAACCCCTATTCCCACCCCTCCCTGCATCATACTCATAAACAAATATGCCAGGCTAGTGCCACAGGCTGGAGGATTAAGGGGTGTAGTTGCCAGAATAACAAACAACTTGCTACTTTGTAGTACTTTTATCTTGTTAAGTGATACAGTCAGGACAAGGGACATCCCCATTGCTTGGAGGGCAACTAAATCTGCCTGAAGAACTTTGGCTTGTTTTATCCAGTGCATGTCACCCCATATCTATATAGGGGACAGAGGATTCATATGTTCAGTCTTCTACAAGGTACATGTACTGTAGGTTTGTCAAGAGT